>NW_027515742.1:0-51117 GCF_048772815.1 Callospermophilus lateralis | reverse complement strand
AAAGGCATTGTTAGGCTGCCCAAAAACTACAGTCTCCTGAAATCACAACATATATTTTTTCTTCCGACCTTCATGATACTTTCAAGTACTGAGCAGGACACCAATCAAACTTGGATGCCCAAGTTTCATTCTCCTAGTTTGAAGCATCTTTTGCAGTAACAGTTTGAATTTTTAGGTTTCACGATGTTTTCTCCTATATTGACAGATGCAGTTCGAACTCTAAATCAACCCGGTTTGTGCTAGCTTATTGAAACTTGACACAATACAGTAGTTCTACGTTCTATCTCTAAGGTTTCTTTCCTCTTGATGTAGCATTAAGCAGAGACTGGCGAATAACTCATTCAATGAAATGCGTTGTTAGGTTGCCAAAAAACTACATTCTCCTGTAATCTCAACATATATTTTTTCTTCCGACCTTCATGATACTTTCAAGTAATGAGCAGTACACAATCAAAATTGGATGCCCTAGTTTCGTTCTCCTAGGTTGAAGCATTTGTTTGCAGTAACAGTTTGAATTTTTAGGTTTCACTCTGTTTTCTTCTATATTGACAGATGCAGTTCGAACTCTAAATCAACACGGTTTGTGCTAGCTTCTTGAAACTTGACACAATACAGTAGTTCTACGTTCTATCTCTAAGGTTTGTTTCCTCTTGATGTAGCCTTAAGCAGAGACTGGCGAATAACTCATTCAATGAAATGCGTTGTTAGGTTGCCAAAAAACTACAGTCTCCTGTAATCTCAACATATATTTTTTCTTCCGACCTTCATGATACTTTCAAGTAATGAGCAGTACACCAATCAACCTTGGATGCCCTAGTTTCGTTCTTCTAGGTTGAAGAATTCGTTTGCAGTAACAGTTTGAATTTTTAGGTTTCACTCTGTTTTCTCCTATATTGACAGATGCAGTTCGAACTCTAAATCAACACAGTTTGTGCTAGCTTCTTGAAACTTGACAGAATACAGTAGTTCTGTGTTCTATCTCTAAGGTTTGTTGTCTCTTGATGTAGCCATAAGTAAAGACTGGTGAATAACTCATGCAATGAAAGGCGTTGTTAGGTTGCCAAAAAACTACCGTCTCCTGTATTCTCAACTTATATTTTTTCTTCCGACCTTCATGATACTTTCAAGTAATGAGCAGTACACCAATCATACTTGGATGATCTAGTTTTGTTCTCCTAGGTTGAAGCATTCTTTTGCAGTAACAGTTTGAATATTTAGGTTTCACTCTGTTTTCTCCTATATTGACAGATGCAGTTCGAACTCTAAATCAAACATGGTTTCTGCTAGCTTCTTGAAACATGACACAATACAGTAGTTCTACGTTCTATCTCTAAGGTTTGTTTCCTCTTGATGTAGCCTTAAGCAGAGACTGGAGAATAACCCCCTCAATGAAAGGCGTTGTTAGGTTGGCAAAAAACTACAGTCTCCTGTAGTCTCAACATATATTTTTTCTTCCGAGCTTCATGATACTTTCAAGTAATGAGCAGTACACCAATCAAACCTGGATGCCCTAGTTTCGTTCTTCTAGGTTGAAGCATTCGTTTGCAGTAACAGTTTGAATTTTTAGGTTTCACTCTGTTTTCTCCGATATTGACAGATTCAGTTCGAACTCTAAATCAACACGGTTTGTGCTAGCTTCTTGAAACTTGACACAATACAGTAGTTCTACGTTCTATCTCTAAGGTTTGTTTCCTCTTGATGTAGCCTTAAGCAAAGACTGGTGAATAACTCATTCATTGAAAGGCGTTGTTAGGTTGCCAAGAAACTACAGTCTCCTGTAATCTCAACATATATTTTTTCTTCCGACCTTCATGATACTTTCAAGTAATGAGCAGTACACCAATCAAACTTGGATGCCCAAGTTTTGTTCTCCTAGGTTGAAGCATTCTTTTGCAGTAACAGTTTGAATTTTTAAGTTTCACTCTGTTTTCTCCTATATTGACAGATGCAGTTCGAACTCTAAATCAATCTCAGTTTCTGCTAGTTTCTTGAAACTTGACACAATACAGTAGTTCTACGTTCTATCTTTAAGGTTTGTTTCCTCTTGATGTAGCCTTAAGCAGAGACTGGAGAATAACTCCTTCAATGAAAGGCGTTGTTAGGTTGCCAAAAAACTACAGTCTCCTGTAATCTCAACATATATTTTTTCTTCCGACCTTCATGATACTTTCAAGTAATGAGCAGTACACCAATTAAACTTGGATGCCCTAGTTTCCTTCTTCTATGTTGAAGCATTCGTTTGCAGTAACAGTTTGAATTTTTAGGTTTCACTCTATTTCTCCTATATTGACAGATGCAGTTCGAACTCTAAATCAACACGGATTGTGCTAGCTTCTTGAAACTTGACACAATATATTAGTTCTACGTTCTATCTCTAAGGTTTGTTTCCTCTTGATGTAGCCTTAAGCAAAGACTGGTGAATAACTCATTCAATGAAAGGCTTTGTTAGGTTGCCAAAAAACTACAGTCTCCTGTAATCTCAACATATATTTTTTCTTCTGACCTTCATGATACGTTCAAGTAATGAGCAGTACACCAACCAAACTTGGATGCCCAAGTTTTGTTCTACTAGGTTGAAGCATTCGTTTGCAGTAACAGTTTGAATTTTTAGGTTTCACTCTGTTTTCTCCTATATTGACAGATGCAGTTCGAAATTTAAATCAACACGGTTTGTGCTAGCTCCTTGAAACGTGAGACAATACAGTAGTTCTACGTTATATCTCTAAGGCTTGTTTCCTCTTTATGTAGCCTTAAGCAAATCCTGGCGAATAACTCAGTCAATGAAATGCGTTGTTAGATTGCCAAAAACTACAGTCTCCAGTAATCTCAACATATATTTTTTCTTCCGACCTTCATGATACTTTCAAGTAATGAGCAGTTCACCAATCAAACTTGGATGCCCAAGTTTTGTTCTCCTAGGTTGAAGCATTCTTTTACAGGAACAGTTTGAATTTTTAGGTTTCACTCTGTTTTCTCCTATATTGACAGATGCAATTCGAACTCTAAATCAAACACGGTTTGTGCTAGCTTCTTGAAACTTGACACAATACAGTAGTTCTACGTTCTATGTGTAAGGTTTGTTTCCTCTTGATGTAGCCTTAAGCAAAGACTGGTGAATAACTCATTTATTGAAAGGCGTTGTTAGGTTGCCAAAAAACTACAGTCTCCTGAAATCACAACATATATTTTTTCTTCCGACCTTCATGATACTTTCAAGTAATGAGCAGTACACCAATCAAACTTGGATGCCCAAGTTTCGTTCTCCTAGGTTGAAGAATTCGTTTGCAGTAACATTTTGAATTTTTAGGTTTCACTCTGTTTTCTCCTATATTGACAGATGCAGTTCAAACTCTAAATCAAACACGGTTTATGCTAGCTTCTTGAAACTTGACACAATACAGTAGTTCTACGTTCTATCTCTAAGGTTTGTTTTCTCTTGATGTAGCCTTAAGCAAAGACTGGCGAATAACACTTATATTGAAAGGGGTTGCCAAACATCCAAAAACTAGAGTCTCCTGAAATCTCAACATATATTTTTTCATCCAATCTTCATGATACTCTCAAGTAATGATCAGTACACCAATCCCACTTGGATGCTCAAGTTTCGTTCTCTTACATTGAAGCATTCGATTGCAGTAACAGTTTGAATTTTTAGGTTTCACTCTGTTTTCTCCTATATTGACAAATATAGTTCAAAATCTAAATCAAACAAGGTTTGTGCTAGCTTCTTGGAACTTGACAAAATAAAGTAGTTCTACGTTCTATCTCTAAGGTTTGTTTCCTCTTGATGTAGCCTAAAGTAGAGACTGGCGAATAACACTTATATTGAAAGGGGTTGCCAAACTTCCAAAAACTAGAGTCTCCTGAAATCTCAACATATATTTTTTCATCCAATCTTCATGATATATTCACGTAATGATCAGTACACCAATCCCACTTGGATGCCCATGTTTAGTTCTCCTAGATTGAAGCATTCGTTTGCAGGAACAGTTTGAATTTTTAGGTTTCACTATGTTTTCTCCTATATTGACAGATGCAGTTAGAACTCTAAATCAAACACGGTTTGTGCTAGCTTCTTGAAACTTGACAGAATACAGTAGTTCTAAGTTCTATCTCTAAGGTTTGATTCATCTTGATGTAGCCTTAAGGAGAGACTGGAGAATAACTCATTCAATGAAAGGCGTTGTTAGGCTGCCAAAAAACTACAGTCTCCTGAAATCAAAACATATATTTTTTCTTCCGACCTTCATGATACTTTCAAGTAATGAGCAGTACACCAATCAAACTTGGATGCCCAAGTTTTCTTTTCATAGGTTGAAGCATTCGTTTGCAGGAACAGTTTGAATTTTTAGGTTTCACTCTGTTTTCTCCTATATTGACAGATGCAGTTCGAACTCTAAATCAACACGGTTTGTGCTAGCTTCTTGAAACATGACACAATACAGTAGTTCTACGTTCTATCTCTAAGGTTAGTTTCCTCTTGATGTAGCCTTAAGCACAGACTGGCGAATAACTCATTCAATGAAATGCGTTGTTATGTTGCCAAAAACTACAGTCTCCTGTAATCTCAACATATATTTTTTCTTCTGACCTTCATGATACTTTCAAGTAATGAGCAGTACACCAATCAAACTTGGATGCCCAAGTTTTCTTTTCCTAGGTTGAAGCATTCGTTTGCAAAAACAGTTTGAATTTTTAGGTTTCACTCTGTTTTCTCCTATATTGACAGATGCAATTAGACTCTAAATCAACACGGTTTGTGCTAGCTTCTTGAAACTTGACACAATACAGTAGTTCTACGTTCTATCTCTAAGGTTTGTTTCCTCTTGATGTAGCGTAATGCAGGGACGGGCGAATAACCCTTATATTGAAAGGGGTTGCCAAACTTCCAAATACTAGAGTCTCCTGAAATCTCAACATATATTTTTCATCCAATCTTCATGATACTCTTAAGTAATGATCTGTACACCAATCCCACATGGATGCTCAAGTTTCTTTCTCCTACCTTGAAGCATTCGTTTGCAGTAACAGTTTGAATTTTTAGGTTTCACTCTGTTTTCTCCTATATTGACAAATAGAGTTCAAACTCTAAATCAAACAAGGTTTGTGCTAGCACTTGAAACTTGACAAAATAAAGTAGTTCTACGTTCTATCGCTAAGGTTTGCTTCCTCTTGATGTAGCCTAAAGCAGGGACTGGCGAATAACACTTATATTGAAAGGGGTTGCCAAACTTCCAAAAACTAGAGTCTCCAGAAATCTCAACATATATTTTTTTTCATCCAATCTTCATGATACATTCACGTAATGATCAGTACACCAATCCCACTTGGATGCCCAAGTTTAGTTCTCCTAGATTGAAGCATTCGTTTGCAGTAACAGTTTGAATTTTTAGGTTTCACTCTGTTTTCTCCTATATTGACAGATGCCGTTCGAAATTTAAATCAACACGGTTTGTGCTAGCTTCTTGAAACTTGACACAATACAGTAGTTCTACGTTCTATCTCTAAGGCTTGTTTCCTCTTTATGTAGCCTTAAGCAAACACTGGCGAATAACTCATTCAAAGAAATGCGTTGTTAGGTTGCCAAAAAACTACAGTCTCCTGTAATCTCAGCATACATTTTTTCTTCCGACCTTCATGATACTTTCAAGTAATGACCAGTACAACAATCAAACTTGGATGCCCAAGTTTTGTTCTCCTAGGTTGAAGCATTCGTTTGCAGGAACAGTTTGAATTTTTAGGTTTCACTCTGTTTTCTCCTATATTGACAAATATAGTTCAAAATCTAAATCAAACAAGGTATGTCCTAGATTCTTGAAAATTGACAAAATAAAGTAGTTCTATGTTCTATTTCTAAGGTTTGCTTCCTCTTGATGTAGCCTAAAGTAGGGACTGGCGAATAACACTTATATTGAAAGGGGTTGAAAAACTTCCAAACTAGAGTCTCCGGAAATCTCAACATATATTTTTTCATCCAATCTTCATGATACATTCACGTAATGATCAGTACACCAATCCCACTTGGATGCCCAAGTTTAGTTTTCCTAGATTGAAGCATTCGTTTCCAGGAACAGTTTGAATTTTTAGGTTTCACTATGTTTTCTCCTATATTGACAGATGCAGTTCGAACTCTAAATCAACACGGTTTCTGCTAGCTTCCTGAAACTTGACACAATACAGTAGTTCTACGTTCTATCTCTAAGGTTTGTTTCGTCTTGATGTAGCCTTAAGCAGAGACTGGAGAATAACTCATTCAATGAAAGGCATTGTTAGGCTGCCAAAAAACTACAGTCTCCTGAAATCACAACATATATTTTTTCTTCCGACCTTCATGATACTTTCAAGTAATGAGCAGTACACCAATCAAACTTGGATGCTCAAAGTTTCGTTCTCCTAGGTTGAAGCCCTCGTTTGCATTAACAGTTTGAATTTTTAGATTTCACTCTGTGTTCTCTTATATTGACAGATGCAGTTCGAACTCTAAATCAAACACAGTTTGTGCTAGCTTCTTGAAACTTGACACAATACAGTAGTTCTACGTTCTATCTCTAAGTTTTGTACCCTCTTGATGTAGCCTAATGCAGGGACTGCGAATAACACTTATATGGAAAGGGGTTGCCAAACTTCCAAACACTAGTGTCTCCTGAAATCTCAACATATATTTTTTCATCCAATCTTCATGATACATTCACGTAATGATCAGTACACCAATCCCACTTGGATGCCCAAGTTTAGTTCTCCTAGATCAAAGCATTCGTTTCCAGGAACAGTTAGAATTTTTAGGTTTCACTCTGTTTTCTCCTATATTGACAGATGCCGTTTGAACTCTAAATCAACACGGTTTGTGCTAGCTTCTTGAAACTTGACACAATATAGTAGTTCTACGTTCTATCTCTAAGGTTTGCTTCCTCTTGATGTAGCCTTAAGCAGAGACTGGCGAATAACTCATTCAATGAAATGCGTTGTTAAGTTGCCACAAACTACAGTCTCCTGAAATCTCAACATATATTTTTTCTTCCGACCTTCATGATACTTTCAAGTAATGAACAGTACACCAATCATTCTTGGATGCCCTAGTTTCGTTCTTCTAGGTTGAAGCATTCGTTTGCAGTAACAGTTTGAATCTTTAGGTTTCACTCTGTTTTCTCCTATATTGACAGAGGCAGTTCGAACTCTAAATCAACACGGTTTGTGCTAGCTTCTTGAAACTTGACACAATACAGTAGTTCTACGTTCTATCTCTAAGTTTTTTTTCCTCTTGATGTAGCCTAATGCAGGGACTGCGAATAACACTTATATGGAAATGGGTTGCCAAACGTCCAAACACTAGAGTCTCCTGAAATCTCAACATATATTTTTTCATCCAATCTTCATGATACATTCACGTAATGATCAGTACACCAATCCCACTTGAATGCCCAAGTTTAGTTCTCCTAGATTGAAGCATTCGTTTCCAGGAACAGTTTGAATTTTTAGGTTTCACTCTGTTTTCTCATATATTGACAGATGCAGTTCGAACTCTAAATCAACACGGTTTGTGCTAGCTTCTTGAAACTTGACACAATACAGTAGTTCTACGTTCTATCTCTAAGGATTGTTTCCTCTTGATGTAGCCTTAAGCAAAGACTGGCGAATAACTCATTCAATGAAATGCGTTGTTAGGTTGCCAAAAAACTACAGTCTCCTGTAATCTCAACATATATTTTTTCTTCCGACATTCATGATACTTTCAAGTAATGAGCAGTACACCAATCAAACTTGGATGCCCAAGTTTCGTTCTCTTAGTTTGAAGCATTCATTTGCAGGAACAGTTTGAATTTTTAGGTTTCACTCTGTTTTCTCCTATATTGACAGATGCAGTACGAACTCTAAATCAAACACGGTTTCTACTACGTTCTTGAAACTTGACACAATACAGTAGTTCTTCGTTCTATCTCTAAGGTTTGTTTCCTCTTGATGTAGCCTAATGCAGGGACGGGCGAATAACCCTTATATTGAAAGGGGTGGCCAAACGTCCAAAAACTAGAGTCTCCTGAAATCTCAACATATATTTTTTCATCCAATCTTCATGATACTCTTAAGTAATGATCTGTACACCAATCCCACTTGGATGCTCAAGTTTCTTTTTCCTACCTCGAAGCATTCGTTTGCAGTAACAGTTTGAATTTTTAGGTTTCACTCTGTTTTCTCCTATATTGACAAATATAGTTCAAACTCTAAATCAAACAAGGTTTGTGCTAGCTTCTTGAAACTTGACAAAATAAAGGAGTTCTACGTTCTATCTCTAAGGTTTGATTCCTCTTGATGTAGCCTAAATCAGGGACTGGCGAATAACACTTATATTGAAAGGGGTTGCCAAACTTCCAAAAACTAGAGTCTCCAGAAATCTCAACATATATTTTTTTCATCCAATCTTCATGATACATTCACGTAATGATCAGTACACCAATCCAACTTGGATGCCCAAGTTTAGTTCTCCTAGACTGAAGCATTCGTTTGCAGGAACAGTTTGAATTTTTAGGTTTCACTATGTTTTCTCCTATATTGACACTCTAAATCAAACACGGTTTGTGCTAGCTTCTTGAAACTTGACACAATACAGTAGTTCTACGTTCTATCTCTAAGGTTTGTTTCATCTTGATGTAGCCTTAAGCAGAGACTGGAGAATAACTCATTCAATGAAAGGGGTTATTAGGCTGCCAAAAAACTACAGTCTCCTGAAATCACAACATATATTTTTTCTTCCGACCTTCATGATAGTTTCAAGTAATGAGCAGTACACCAATCAAACTTGGATGCCCTAGTTTCGTTCTTCTAGGTTGAAGCATTCGTTTGCAGTAAGAGTTTGAATTTTTAGGTTTCACTGTTTTCTCCGATATTGACAGATGCAGTTCGAACTCTTAATCAAACACGGTTTGTGCTAGCTTCTTGAAACTTGACACAATACAGTAGTTCTACGTTCTATCTCTAAGGTTTGTTTCCTCTTGATGTAGCCTTAAGCAAAGACTGGTGAATAACTCATTTAATGAAAGGCGTTGTTAGGTTGCCAAAAAACTACAGTCTCCTGTAATCTCAACATATATTTTTTCTTCCGACCTTCATGATACTTTCTAGTAATGAGCAGTACACAATCAAACTTGGATGCCCAAGTTTTGTTCTCCTAGGTTGAAGCATTTGTTTGCAGGAACAGTTTATATTTTTAGGATTCTCTCTGTTTTCTCCGATATTGACAGATGGAGTTCGAAATCTAAATCAAACTCGGTTTGTGCTAGCTTCTTGAAACTTGACAAAATACAGTAGTTCTAAGTTCTATCTCTAAGGTTTGTTTTCTCTTGATGTAGCCTTACGCAAAGACTGGCGAATAACACTTATATTGAAAGGGGTTGCCAAACTTCCAAAAACTAGAGTCTCCTGAAATCTCAACATATATTTTTTCATCCAATCTTCATGATACTCTCAAGTAATGATCAGTACACCAATCCCACTTGGATGCTCAAGCTTCGTTCTCCTACCTTGAAGCATTCATTTGCAGTAACAGTTTGAATTTTTAGGTTTCACTCTGTTTTCTCCTATATTGACAAATATATTTCAAAATCTAAATCAATCAAGGTTTGTGCTAGCTTCTTGAAACTTGACAAAATAAAGTAGTTCTACCTTGTATCTCAAAGGTTTGCTTCCTCTTGATGTAGCCTAAAGCAGGGACTGGCGAATAACACTTATATTGAAAGGGGTTGCCAAACTTCCAAACACTAGAGTCTCCAGAAATCTCAACATACATTTTTTCTTCCGACCTTCATGATACTTTCAAGTAATGAGCAGTACACCGATCAAACTTGGATGCCCTAGTTTCGTTCTTCTAGGTTGAAGTATTCGTTTGCAGTAACTGATTGAATTTTTAGGTTTCACTCTGTTTTCTCCTATAGTGACAGATGCAGTTCGAACTCTAAATCAAACAAGGTTTGTGCTAGCTTCTTGAAACTTGACAAAATAAAGTAGTTCTGCTTTCTATCTCGAAGGTTTGCTTCCTCTTGATGTAGGCTAAAGCAGGGACTGGCAAATAACACTTATATTGAAAGGGGTTGCCAAACTTCCAAAAACTAGAGTCTCCTGAAATCTCAACATATATTTTTTCCTCCAATCTTCATGATACATTCACGTAATGATCAGTACATCAATCCCACTTGGATGCCCAAGTTTAGTTCCCCTAGATTGAAGCATTCGTTTGCAGGAACAGTTTGAATTTTTACGTTTCACTCTGTTTTCTCCTATATTTACAGATGCAGTTCGAACTCTAAATCAAACACGGTTTGTGCTAGCTTCTTGAAACTTGACAAAATAAAGTAGTTCTACGTTCTATCCCTAAGGTTTGTTTCCTCTTGATGTAGCCTTAAGCAGAGACTGGCGAATAACACTTTCAATGAAAGGCGGTGTTAAGCTTCCAAAAAACGACGATCTCCTGAAATCTCAACATATATTTTTTCATCCGACCTTCATGATACTTTCAATAATAAGCAGTACACCACTCAAACTTGGATGCCCAAGTTTCATTCTCCTAGGTTGAAGCATTCGTTTGCTGGAACAGTTTGTATTTTTGGTTTCACTCTGTTCTCTCCTATATTGACAGATGCAATTCGAACTCTAAATCAAACACGGTTTGTGCTAGCTTCCTGAAACTTGACACAATACAGTAGTTCTACGTTCTATCTCTAAGGTTTGTTTCCTCTTGATGTAGCCTTAAGCAAAGACTGGTGAATAACTCATTCAATGAAATGCGTTGTTAGGTTGCCAAAAACTACAGTCTCCTGTAATCTCAACATATAGTTTTTCTTCCGACCTTCATGATATTTTCAAGTAATGAGCAGTACACCAATCAAACTTGGATGTCCAAGTTTTATTCTCCTAGTTTGAAGCATTCGTTTGCAGTAACAGTTTGAATTTTTAGGTTTCACTCTGTTTTCTCCTATAGTGACAGATGCAGTTCGAACTCTAAATCAACACAGTTTGTGCTAGCTTCTTGAAACTTGACACAATACAGTAGTTCTACGTTCTATCTCTAAGGTTTGTTTCCTCTTTATGTAGCCTAATGCAGGGACTGGCGAATAACACTTATATTGAAAGAGGTTGCCAAACTTCCAAAAACTAGAGTTTCCTGAAATCTCAACATATATTTTTTCATCCAAACTTCATGATACTCTCAAGTAATGATCAGTACACCAATCCCACTTGGATGCTCAAGTTTCGTTCTCCTACCTTGAAGCATTCGTTTGCAGTAACACTTTGAATTTTTAGGTTTCACTCTGTTTTCTCCTATATTGACAAATATAGTTCAAACTCTAAATCAAACAAGGTTTGTGCTAGCTTCTTGAAACTTGACAAAATAAAGTAGTTCTGCTTTCTATCTCGAAGGTTTGCTTCCTCTTGATGTAGGCTAAAGCAGGGACTGGCAAATAACACTTATATTGAAAGGGGTTGCCAAACTTCCAAAAACTAGAGTCTCCTGAAATCTCAACATATATTTTTTCCTCCAATCTTCATGATACATTCACGTAATGATCAGTACATCAATCCCACTTGGATGCCCAAGTTTAGTTCCCCTAGATTGAAGCATTCGTTCGCAGGAACAGTTTGAATTTTTACGTTTCACTCTGTTTTCTCCTATATTTACAGATGCAGTTCGAACTCTAAATCAAACACGGTTTGTGCTAGCTTCTTGAAACTTGACAAAATAAAGTAGTTCTACGTTCTATCCCTAAGGTTTGTTTCCTCTTGATGTAGCCTTAAGCAGAGACTGGCGAATAACACTTTCAATGAAAGGCGGTGTTAAGCTTCCAAAAAACGACGATCTCCTGAAATCTCAACATATATTTTTTCATCCGACCTTCATGATACTTTCAATAATAAGCAGTACACCACTCAAACTTGGATGCCCAAGTTTCATTCTCCTAGGTTGAAGCATTCGTTTGCTGGAACAGTTTGTATTTTTGGTTTCACTCTGTTCTCTCCTATATTGACAGATGCAATTCGAACTCTAAATCAAACACGGTTTGTGCTAGCTTCCTGAAACTTGACACAATACAGTAGTTCTACGTTCTATCTCTAAGGTTTGTTTCCTCTTGATGTAGCCTTAAGCAAAGACTGGTGAATAACTCATTCAATGAAATGCGTTGTTAGGTTGCCAAAAACTACAGTCTCCTGTAATCTCAACATATAGTTTTTCTTCCGACCTTCATGATATTTTCAAGTAATGAGCAGTACACCAATCAAACTTGGATGTCCAAGTTTTATTCTCCTAGTTTGAAGCATTCGTTTGCAGTAACAGTTTGAATTTTTAGGTTTCACTCTGTTTTCTCCTATATTGACAGATGCAGTTCGAACTCTAAATCAAACACGATTTCTGCTAGCTTCTTGAAACTTGACACAATACAGTAGTTCTACGTTCTATCTCTAAGGTTTGTTTCCTCTTTATGTAGCCTAATGCAGGGACTGGCGAATAACACTTATATTGAAAGGGGATGCCAAAATTCCAAAAACTAGAGTCTCCTGAAATCTCAACATATATTTTTTCATCCAATCTTCATGATACTCTCAAGTCATGATCAGTACACCAATCCCACTTGGATGCTCAAGTTTCGTTCTCCTACCTTGAAGCATTCGTTTGCAGTAACACTTTGAATTTTTAGATTTCACTGTGTTTTCTCCTATATTGACAAATATAGTTCAAACTCTATATCAACACGGTTTGTGCTAGCTTCTTGAAACTTGACACAATACAGTAGTTCTACGTTCTATCTCTAAGGTTTGTTTCCTCTTGATGTAGACTTAAGCAAAGACTGGTGAATAACTCATTCAGTGAAAGGCGTTGTTAGGTTGCCAAAAAACTACAGTCTCCTGTAATCTCAAAATATATTTTTTCTTCCGACCTTCATGATACTTTCAAGTAATGAGCAGTACACCAATCAAACTTGGATGCCCAAGTTTTGTTCTCCTAGGTTGAAGCATTCGTTTGTAGTAACAGTTTAAATTCTTAGGTTTCACTCTGTTTTCTCCTATATTGACAGATGCCGTTCAAACTCTAAATCAAACACAGTTTGTGCTAGCTTCTTGAAACTTGACACAATAGAGTAGTTCTACGTTCTATCTCTAAGTTTTGTTTCCTCTTGATGTAGCCTAATGCAGGGAGTGCGAATAACACTTATATGGAAAGTGGTTGCCAAACTTCCAAACACTAGAGTCTCCTGAAATCTCAACATATATTTTTTCATCCAATCTTCATGATACTCTCAAGTAATGATCAGTACACCAATACCACTTGGATGCTCATGTTTCATTCTCCTACCTTGAAGCATTCGTTTGCAGTAACAGTTTGAATTTTTAGGTTTCACTCTGTTTTCTCCTATATTGACAAATATAGTTCAAAATCTAAATCTAACAAGGTTTGTGCTAGCTTCTTGAAACTTGACAAAATAAAGTAGTTCTACGTTCTATCTCTAAGGTTTGCTTCCTCTTGATGTAGCCTAAAGCAGGGACTGGCGAATAACACTTATATTGAAAGGGGTTGCCAAACTTCCAAAAACTAGAGTCTCCTGAAATCTCAACATATATTTTTTAATCCAATCTTCATGATACATTCACGTAATGATCAGTACACCAATCCCACTTGGATGCCCAAGTTTAGTTCTCCTAGATTGAAGCATTCGTTTGCAGGAACAGTTTGAATTTTTAGGTTTCACTCTGTTTTCTCATATATTGACAGATGCAGTTAGAACTCTAAATCAAACACGGTTTGTGCTAGCTTCTTGAAACTTGACACAATACAGTAGTTCTACGTTCTATCTCTAAGGTTTGTTTCGTCTTGATGTAGCCTTAAGCAGAGACTGGAGAATAACTCATTCAATGAAAGGCGTTGTTAGGCTGCCAAAAAACTACAGTCTCCTGAAATCACAACATATATTTTTTCTTCCGATCTTCATGATACTTTCAAGTAATGAGCAGTACACCAATAAAACTTGGATGCACTAGTTTCATTCTTCTAGGTTGAAGCATTCGTTTGAAGTAACAGTTTGAATTTTTAGGTTTCACTCTGTTTTCTCCTATATTGACAGATGCAGTTCGAACTCTAAATCAACACGGTTTGTGCTAGCTTCTTGAAACTTGACACAATACAGTAGTTTTGCGTTCTATCTCTAAGGTTTGTTTCCTCTTGATGTAGCCTTAAGCAAAGACTGGCGAATAACTCATTCAATGAAATGCGTTGTTAGGTTGCCAAAAAACTACAGTCTCCTGTAATCTCAACATATATTTTTTCTTCCGACCTTCATGATACTTTCAAGTAATGAGCAGTACACCAATCAAACTTGGATGCCCAAGTTTTGTTCTCCTAGGTTGAAGCATTCGTTTGCAGGAACAGTTTGAATTTTTACGTTTCACTTTGTTTTCTCCTATATTGACAGATGCAATTGGAACTCTAAATCAAACACGGTTTGTGCTAGCTTCTTGAAGCTTGATACAATTAAGTAGTTCTACGTTCTATCTCTAAGGTTTGTTTCGACTTGATGTAGCCTTAAGCAGAGACTGGAGAATAACTCATTCAATTAAAGGCGTTGTTAGGCTGCCAAAAAATACAGTCTCCTGAAATCACAACATATATTTTTTCTTCCGAGCTTCATGATACTTTCAAGTAATGAGCAGTACACCAATAAAACTTGGATGCCCTAGTTTCATTCTTCTAGGTTGAAGCATTCTATTGCATTAACAGTTTGAATTTTTAGGTTTCACTCTGTTTTCTCCTATATTGACAGATGCAGTTCGAACTCTATATCAACACGGTTTGTGCTAGCTTCTTGAAACTTGACACAATACAGTAGTTCTATGTTCTATCTCTAAGGTTTGTTTCCTCTTTATGTAGCCTTAAGCAAAGACTGGCGAATAACTCATTCAATGAAATGCGTTGTTAGGTTGCCAAAAAACTACAGTCTCCTGTAATCTCAACATATATTTTTTCTTCCGACCTTCATGATACTTTCAAGTAATGAGCAGTACACCAATCAAACTTGGATGCCCAAGTTTTGTTCTCCTAGGTTGAAGCATTCGTTTGCAGGAACAGTTTGAATTTTTAGGTTTCACTCTGTTTTCTCCTATATTGACAGATGCAGTTTGAACTCTAAATCAAACACGGTTTGTGCTAGCTTCTTGAAACTTGACACAATACAGTAGTTCTTCGTTCTATCTCTATGGTTTGTTTCCTCTTGATGTAGCCTTAAGCAAAGACTGGCGAATAACTCATTCAATGAATTGCGTTGTTAGGTTGCCAAAAAACTACAGTCTCCTGTAATATCAACATATATTTTTTCTTCCGACCTTCATGATACTTTCAAGTAATGAGCAGTACACCAATCAAACTTGGATGCCCATGATTTATTCTCCTAGATTGAAGCATTCATTTGCAGTAACAGTTTGAATTTTTAGGTTTCACTCTGTTTTCTCCTATATTGACAGATGCAGTTCGAACTCTAAATCAAACACGGCTTCTGCTAGCTTCTTGAAACTTGACACAATACAGAAGTTCTACGTTCTATCTCTATGGTTTGTTTCCTCTTGATGTAGTCTAATGCATGGACTGGCGAGTAACACTTATATTGAAAGGTGTTGCCAAACTTCCAAAAACTAGAGTCTCCTGAAATCTCAACATATATTTTTTCATCCAATCTTCAGGATACATTCAGATAATTATCAGTACACCAATCCCACTTGGATGCCCAAGTTTAGTTCTCCTAGATTGAAGCATTCGTTTCCAGGAACAGTTTCAATTTTTAGTTTTCACTCTGTTTTCTCCTATATTGACAGATGCAATTCGAACTCTAAATCAACACGGTTTGTGCTAGCTTCTTGAAACTTGACACAATACAGTAGTTCTACGTTCTATCTCTAAGGTTTGTATCCTCTTGATGTAGCCTTAAGCAAAGACTGGTGAATAACTCATTCAGTGAAAGGCGTTGTTAGGTTGCCAAAAAACTACAGTCTCCTGTAATCTCAAAATATATTTTTTCTTCCGATCTTCATGATACTTTCAAGTAATGAGCAGTACACCAATCAAACTTGGATGCCCAAGTTTTGTTCTCCTAGGTTGAAGCATTCGTTTGTAGTAACAGTTTGAATTCTTAGGTTTCACTCTGTTTTCTCCTATATTGACAGATGCCGTTCAAACTCTAAATCAAACACAGTTTGTGCTAGCTTCTTGAAACTTGACACAATACAGTAGTTCTACGTTCTATCTCTAAGTTTTGTTTCCTCTTGATGTAGCCTAATGCAGGGAGTGCGGATAACACTTATATGGAAAGTGGTTGCCAAACTTCCAAACACTAGAGTCTCCTGAAATCTCAACATATATTTTTTCATCCAATCTTCATGATACTCTCAAGTAATGAGCAGTACACCAATCAAACTTGGATGCCCAAGTTTTGTTCTCCTAGGTTGATGCATTCGTTTGCAGTAACAGTTTGAATTTTTAGGTATCACTCTGTTTTCTCCTATATTGACAAATATAGTTCAAAATCTAAATCAAACAAGGTTGGTGCTAGCTTCTTGAAACTTGACAAAATAAAGTAGTTCTACGTTCTATCTCTAAGGTTTGTTTCCACTTGATGTAGCCTAATGCAGGGAGAGCGAATAACACTTATTTGGAAAGGGGTTACCAAACTTCCAAACACTAGAGTCTCCTGAAATCTCAACATATATTTTTTCATCCAATCTTCATGATACATTCACGTAATGATCAGTACCCAAATCCCACTTGGATGCCCAAGTTTAGTTTTCCTAGATTGAAGCATTTGTTTCCAGGAACAGTTTCAATTTTTAGGTTTCACTCTGTTTTCTCCTATATTGACAGATGCAGTTCGAACTCTAAATCATCACGGTTTGTGCAAGCTTCTTGAAACTTGACACAATACAGTAGTTCTACGTTCTATCTCTAAGGTTTGTTTCCTCTTGATGTAGCCTTAAGCAGAGACTGGTGAATAACTCATTCAATGAAAGGCGTTGTTAGGCTGCCAAAAAACTACAGTCTCCTGATTCACAACATATATTTTTTCTTCCGAACTTCTTGATACTTTCAAGTAATGAGCAGTACACCAATCAAACTTGGATGCCCACGTTTCGTTCTCCTAGGTTGAAGCATTCGTTTGTAGTAACAGTTTGAATTCTTAGGTTTCACTCTGTTTTCTCCTATATTGACAGATGCAGTTCGAACTCTAAATCAACACGGTTTGTTCTAGCTTCTTGAAACTTGACACAATACAGTAGTTCTACGTTCTATGTGTAAGGTTTTTTTCCTCTTGATGTAGCCTTAAGCAAAGACTGGCGAATAACTCATTCAATGAAATGCGTTGTTAGGTTGCCAAAAAACTACAGTCTGCTGTAATCTCAACATATATTTTTTCGTCCGACCTTCATGATACTTTCAAGTAATGAGCAGTACACCAATCACACTTGGACGAACTAGTTTCGTTCTTCTAGGTTGAAGCATTCGTTTGCAGTAACAGTTTGAATTTTTAGGTTTCACTCTGTTTTCTTCTATATTGACAGATGCAGTTCAAACTCTAAATCAACACGGTGTGTGCTATCTTCTTGAAACTGGACACAATACAGTAGTTCTACGTTCTATCTCTAAGGTTTGTTTACTCTTGATGTAGTCTTAAGCAAAGACTGGCGAATAACTCATTCAATGAAAGGCGTTCTTAGGTTGCCAAAAAACTCCAGTCTCCTGTAATCTCAACATATATTTTTTCTTCCGACCTTCATGATACTTTCAAGTAATGAGCAGTACACCAATCAAACTTGGATGCCCAAGTTTTGTTCTCCTAGGTTGAAGCATTCGTTTGCAGTAACAGTTTGAATTTTTAGGATTCACTCTGTTTTCTCCTATATTGACAGATGCAGTTCGAACTCTAAATCAAACACTTTTTCTGCTAGCTTCTTGAAAAATGACACAATATAGTAGTTCTACGTTCTGTCTCTACGGTTTGTTACCTCTTGATGTAGCCTAATGCAGTGACTGGAGAATAACACTTATATTGAAAGGGGTTGCCAAACTTCCAAAAAATAGAGTCTCCTGAAATCTCAACATATATTTTTTCATCCAATCTTCATGATACTCTCAAGTAATGAGCAGTACACCAATCAAACTTGGATGCCCAAGTTTTGTTCTCCTAGGTTGATGCATTCGTTTGCAGTAACAGTTTGAATTTTTAGGTATCACTCTGTTTTCTCCTATATTGACAGATGCAGTTCGAACTCTAAATCAAACACGGTTTGTGCTAGCTTCTTGAAACTTGACACAATAAAGTAGTTCTACGTTCTATCCCTAAGGTTTGTTTCCTCTTAATGTAGCCTTAAGCAGAGACTGGCGAATAACACTTTCAATGAAAGGCGTTGTTAAGCTTCCAAAAAACTATCATCTCCTGAAATCTCAACGTATATTTTTTCATCTGACCTTCATGATACTTTCAAGTAATGAGCAGTACACCAATCAAACTTGGATGCCCAAGTTTCGTTCTCCTAGGTTGAAGCATTCGTTTGCAGTAACAGTTTGAATTTTTAGGTTTCACTCTGTTTTCTCCTATATTGACAGATTCAGTTAGAACTCTAAATCAAACACGGTTTGTGCTAGCTTCTTGAAACTTGACACAATACAGTAGTTCTACGTTCTATCTCTAAGGTTTGTTTCGTCTTGATGTAGCCTTAAGCAGAGACTGGAGAATAACTCATTCAATAAAAGGCGTTGTTAGGCTGCCAAAAAACTACAGTCTCCTTTAATCTCAACATATATTTTTTCTTCCGCCCTTCATGATGCTTTCAAGTAATGAGCAGTACACCAATCAAACTTAAATGCCCAAGTTTTGTTCTCCTAGGTTGAAGCATTCGTTTGCAGTAACAGTTTGAATTTTTAGGTTTCACTCTGTTTTCTCCTATATTGACAGATGCAGTTCGAACTCTAAATCAAACACGGTTTCTGATAGCTTCTTGAAACTTGACACAATACAGTAGTTCTACGTTCTTTCTCTAAGGTTTGTTTCCTCTTGAAGTAGCCTAATGCAGGGACTGGCGAATAACACTTATATTGAAAGGGGTTGCCAAACTTCCAAAAACTAGGTCTCCTGAAATCTCAACATATATTTTTTCATCCAATCTTCATGATACTCTCAAGTAATGATCAGTACACCAATCCCACTTGGATGCCCAAGTTTTGTTCTCCTAGATTGAAGAATTCCTTTCCAGTTTGAATTTTTAGGTTTCACTCTGTTTTCTCCAATATTGACAGATGCAGTTCTAACTCTAAATCAACACGGTTTGTGCTAGCTTCTTGAAACTTGACACAATACAGTAGTTCTACGTTCTATCTCTAAGGTTTGTTTCCTCTTGATGTAGCCTTAAGCAAAGACTGGCGAATACCTCAATCAATGAAAGGCGTTGTTAGGTTGCCAAAAAACTACAGTGTCCTGTAATCTCAACATATATTTTTTCTTCCGCACTTCATGATGCTTTCAAGTAATGAGCAGTACACCAATCAAACTTGGATGCCCAATTTTTGTTCTCCTACGTTGAAGCATTTGTTTGCAGTAACAGTTTGAATTTTTAGGTTTCACTCTGTTTTCTCCTATATTGACAGATGCAGTTCAAACTCTAAATCAAACACGGTTTCTGCTAGCTTCTTGAAACTTGACAAAATACAGTAGTTCTACGTTCTGTCTCTAAGGTTTGTTTCGCTCTTGATGTACCCTAAAGCAGGGACTGGCGAATAACACTTATATTGAAAGCGTTGCCAAACTTCCAAGAACTAGAGTCTCCTGAAATCTCAACATATATTTTTTCATCCAATCTTCATGATACTCTCAAGTAATGATCAGTACACAAATCCCAATTTGATGCCCAAGTTTAGTTCTCCTAGATTGAAGCATTCCTTTCCAGGAACAGTTTGAATTTTTAGGTTTCACTCTGTTTTCTCCTATATTGACAGATGCAGTTCGAACTCTAAATCAACACGATTTGTGCTTGCTTCTTGAAACTTGACACAATACAGTAGTTCTAAGTTCTATCTCTAAGGTTTGTTTCCTCTTGATGTAGCCTTAAGCAAAGACTGGCGAATAACTCATTCAATGAAATGCGTTGTTAGGTTGCCAAAAAACTACAGTCTCCTGTAATCTCAACATATATTTTTTCTCCCGACCTTCATGATACTTTCAAGTAATGAGCAGTACACCAAACAAACTTGGATACCGTAGTTTCGTTCTTCTAGGTGGAAGCATTCGTTAGCAGTAACAGTTTGAATTTTTAGGTTTCACTCTGTTTTCTCCTATATTGACAGATGCAGTTCGAACTCTAAATCAACACGGTTTGTTCTAGATTCTTGAAACTTGACACAATACAGTAGTTCTACGTTCTATCTCTAAGTTTTGTTTCCTCTTGATGTAGCCTTAAGCAAAGACTGGCGAATAACTCATTCAATGAAATGCCTTGTTAGGTTGCCATAAAAATACAGTCTCCTGTAATCTCAACATATATTTTTTCTTCCGACCTTCATGATACTTTCAAGTATTGAGCAGTACACCAATCAAACTTGGATGCCGTAGTTTCGTTCTTCTAGGTGGAAGCATTCGTTAGCAGTAACAGTTTGAATTTTTAGGTTTCACTCTGTTTTCTCCTATATTGACAGATGCAGTTCAAACTCTAAATCAACACGGTTTGTGCTAGCTTCTTGAAACTTGACACAGTACAGTAGTTCTACGTTCTATCTCTAAGGTTTGTTTCCTCTTGATGTAGCCTTAAGCAAAGACTGGCGAACAACTGATTCAATGAAATGCGTTGTTAGGTTGCCAAAAAACTACAGTCTCCTGTAATCTCAACATATATTTTTTCTTCCGACCTTCATGATACTTTCAAGTAATGAGCAGTACACCAATCAAACTTGGATGCCCTAGTTTCGTTCTTCTAGGTTGAAGCATTCGTTTGCAGTAACAGTTTGAATTTTTAGGTTTTACTCTGTTTTCTCCTATATTGACAGATGCAGTTCGAACTCTAAATCAACACGGTTTGTGCTATCTTCATGAAACTTGACACAATACAGTAGTTCTACGTTCTATCTCTAAGGTTTGTTTCCTCTTGATGTAGTCCTAAGCAAAGACTGGTGAATAACTCATTCAATGAAAGGCGTTGTTAGGTAGGCAAAAAACTACAGTCTCCTGTAATCTCAACATATATTTTTTCTTCCGACCTTCATGATACTTTCAAGTAATGAGCAGTACACCAATCAAACTTGGATGCCCAAGTTTTGTTCTCCTAGGTTGAAGCATTCGTTTGCAGTAACAGTTTGAATTTTTAGGTTTCACTCTGTTTTCTCCTATATTGACAGATGGAGTTCGAACTCTAAATCAAACATGGTTTGTGCTAGCTTCTTGAAACTTGACACATTACAGTAGCTCTACGTTCTTTCTCTAAGGTTTGTTTCGTCTTGATGTAGCCTTAAGCAGAGACTGGAGAATAACTCATTCATTGAAAGGCGTTGTTAGGCTTCCAAAAAACTACAGTCTCCTGAAATCAAAACATATATTTTTACTTCCGAACTTCATGATACTTTCAAGTAATGAGCAGTACACCAATCAAACTTGGATGCCCAAGTTTCGTTCTCCTAGGTTGAAGCATTCGTTTGCAGTAACAGTTTGAATTTTTAGGTTTCACTCTATTTCTCCTAAATTGACAGATGCAGTTCGAACTCTAAATCAAACACAGTTTGTGCTAGCGTCTTGAAACTTGACACAATACAGTAGTTCTACGTTCTATCTGTGAGGTTTGTTTCCTCTTGATGTAGCCTTAAGCAAAGACTGACGAATAACTCATTGAATGAAATGCGTTGTTAGGTTGCCAAAAAACTACAGTCTCCTGTAATCTCAACATATATTTTTTCTTCCGACCTTCATGATACTTTCAAGTAATGAGCAGTACACCAATCAAACTTAGATGCCCTAGTTTCGTTCTTCTTGGTTGAAGCATTCGTTTGCAGTAACAGTTTGAATTTTTAGGTTTCACTCTGTTTTCTCCTATATTGACAGATGCAGTTCGAACTCTAAATCAACACGGTTTGTGCTAGCTTCTTGAAACTTGACACAATACAGTAGTTCTACATTCTATCTCTAAGGTTTATTTCCTCCTGATGTACTCTTAAGCAAAGACTGGTGAATAACTCATTCAATGAAAGGCGTTGTTAGGTTGGCAAAAAACTACAGTCTCCTGTAATCTCAACATATAATTTTCTTCCGACCTTCATGATACTTTCAAGTAATGAGCAGTACACCAATCAAACTTGGATGCCCAAGTTTCGTTCTCCTAGGTTGAAGCATTCGTTTGCAGTAACATTTGAATTTTTAGGTTTCACTCTGTTTTCTCCTATATTGACAGATGCAGTTCGAACTCTAAATCAAACAAGGTTTGTACTAGCTTCTTGAAACTTGAAAAAATAAAGTAGTTCTACGTTCTATCTCTAAGGTTTGCTTCCTCTTGATGTAGCCTAAAGCTGGGACTGGCGAATAACACTTATATTGAAAGGGGTTGCCAAACTTCGAAAAACGAGAGTCTCCTGAAATCTCAACATATATTTTTTCATCCAATCTTCATGATACATTCACGTAATGATCAGTACACCAATCCCACTCGGATGCCCAAGTTTAGTTCTCCTAGATTGAAGCATTCGTTTCCAGGAACAGTTTGAATTTTTAGGTTTCGCTCTGTTTTCTCCTATATTGACAGATGCAGTACGAACTCTAAATCAACACGGTTTGTGCTAGCTTCTTGAAACTTGACACAATACAGTAGGTCTACGTTCTATCTCTAAGATTTGTTTCCTCTTGATGTAGCCTTAAGCAAAGACTGGCGAGAAACTCATTCAATGAAAGGCGTTGTTAGGCTGCCAAAAACTACAGTATCCTGTAGTCTCAACATATATTTTTTCATCCGACCTTCATGATACTTTCAAGTAATGAGCAGTACACCAATCAAACTTGGATGCCCAAGACTCGTTCTCCTTGGGTGAAGCATTCGTTTGCAGTAACAGTTTGAATTTTTAGGTTTCACTCTGTTTTCTCCTATATTGACAGATGCAGTTCGATCTCTAAATCAAACACAGTTTGTGCTAGCTTCTTGAAACTTGACACAATACAGTAGTTCTACGTTCTATCTCTAACTTTTGTTTCCTCTTGATGTAGCCTAATGCAGGGACTGCGAATAACACTTATATGGAAAGGGGTTGCCAAACTTCCAAACACTAGAGTCTCCTGAAATCTCAACATATATGTTTTCATCCAATCTTCATGATACATTCACGTAATGATCAGTACACAAATCCCACTTAATACTCAAGTTTAGTTCTCCTAGATTGAAGCATTCGTTTGCAGTAACAGTTTCAATTTTTAGGTTTCACTTTGTTTTCTCCTATATTGACAGATGCAGTTCGAACTCTAAATCAAACACGGTTTGTGCAGGCTTCTTGAAACTTGACACAATACAGTAGTTCTACGTTCTATCTCTAAGGTTTGTTTCCTCTTGATGTAGCCTTAAGCAGAGACTGGAGAATAACTCATTTAATGAAAGGCGTTGTTAGGCTGCCAAAATAATACAGTGTCCTGAAATCACAACATATATTTTTTCTTCCGAACTTCATGATACTTTCAAGTAATGAGCAGTACACCAATCAAACTTGGATGCCCAAGTTTCGTTCTCCTCGGTTGAAGCATTCGTTTGCAGTAACAGTTTGAATTTTTAGGTTTCACTCTGTTTTCTCCTATATTGACAGTTGCAGTTCGAACTCTAAATCAAACACAGTTTGTGCTAGCTTCTTGAAATTTGACACAATACAGTAGTTCTACGTTCTATCTCTAAGTTTTGTTTCCTCTTGATGTAGCCTAATGCAGGGACTGCGAATAACACTTATATGGAAAGGGGTTGCCAAACTTCCAAACACTAGAGTCTCCTGAAATCTCAACATACATGTTTTCATAAAATCTTTATGATACATTCACGTAATGATCAGTACACCAATCCCACTTGGATGTCCAAGTTTAGTTCTCCTAGATTGAAGCATTCGTTTCCAGGAACAGTTTGAATTTTTAGGTTTCACTCTGTTTTCTCCTATATTGACAGATGTAGTTCGAACTCTAAATCAAACAAGGTTTGTGCTAGCTTCTTGAAACTTGAAAAGATAAAGTAGTTCTACGTTCTGTCTCTAAGGTTTGCTTCCTCTTGATGTAGCCTAAAGCAGGGACTGGCGAATAACACTTATATTGAAAGGGGTTGCCAAACTTCGAAAAACGAGAGTCTCCTGAAATCTCAACATATATTTTTTCATCCAATCTTCATGATACATTCACGTAATGAGCAGTACACCAATCAAACTTGGATGCCCTAGTTTCGTTCTTCTAGGTTGAAGCATTCGTTTGCAGTAACTGTTTGAATTTTTAGGTTTCACTCTGTTTTCTCCTATATTGACAGATGCAGTTCGAACTCTAAATCAACACGGTTTGTGCTAGCTTCTTGAAACTTGACACAATACAGTAGTTCTACGTTCTATCTCTAAGGTTTGTTTCCTCTTGAGGTAGCCTTAAGCAGAGAGTGGAGAATAACTCATTCAATGAATGGCGTTGTTAGGCTGCCAAAAAACTACAGTCTCCTGAAATCACAACATATATTTTTTCTTCCGACCTTCATGATACTTTCAAGTAATGAGCAGTACAACAATCAAACTTGGATCCCCTAGTTTCGTTCTTTTAGGTTGAAGCATTCGTTTGCAGGAACAGTTTGAATTTTTTCGTTTCATTCTGTTTTCTCCTATATAGACACATGCAGTTAGAACTCTAAATCAAACACGGTTTGTGCTAGCTTCTTGAAACTTGACACAATAAAGTAGTTCTACGTTCTATACCTAACTTTTGTTTCCTCTTGATGTAGCCTTAAGCAGAGTCTGGCGAATAACACTTACAATGAAAGGCGTTGTTCAGCTTCCAAAAACTACCATCTCCTGAAATCTCAACATATATTTTTTCATCCGACATTCATGATACTTTCAAGTAATAAGCAGTACACCAATCAAACCTGGATGCCCAAGTTTCGTTCTCCTAGGTTGAAGCATTCGTTTGCAGAAACAGTTTGAATTTTTACGTTTCACTCTGTTTTCTCCTATATTGACAGATGCAGTTTGAACTCTACATCAAACACGGTTTGTGCTAGCTTCTTGAAACTTTACACAATACAGTAGTTCTAGGTTCTATCTCTAAGGTTTGTTTCCTCTTGATGTAGCCTTAAGCAGAGACTGGAGAATAACTCATTCAATGAAAGGCGTTGTTAGGCTGCCAAAAAACTACAGTCTCCTGAAATCACAACATATATTTTTTCTTCCGACCTTTATGATACTTTCAAGTAATGAGCAGTACACCAATCAAACTTGGATGCCCAAGTTTCCTTCTCCTAGGTTGAAGCATTCATTTCCAGTAACAGTGTGAATTTTTAGGTTTCACTCTGTTTTCTCCTATATTGACAGATGCAGTTCGATCTCTAAATCAAACACAGTTTGTGCTAGCTTCTTGAAACTTGACACAATACAGTAGTTCTACGTTCTATCTCTAAGTTTTGTTTCCTCTTGATGTAGCCTAATGCAGGGACTGCGAATAACACTTATATGGAAAGGGGTTGCCAAACTTCCAAACACTAGAGTCTCCTGAAATCTCAACATATATTTTTTCATCCAATCTTCATGATACATTCACGTAAGGATCAGTACACCAATCCCACTTGGATGCCCAAGTTTAGTTCTCCTAGATTGAAGCATTGGTTTCCAGGAACAGTTTGTATTTTTAGGTTTCACTCTGTTTTCTCCTATATTGACAGATGCAGTTGGAACTCTAAATCAACACGGTTTGTGCTAGCTTCTTGAAACTTGACACAATACAGTAGTTCTACGTTCTGTCTCTAAGGTTTGTTTCCTCTTGATGTAGTCTTAAGAAAAGACTGGTGAATAACTCATTCACTGAAAGGTGCTGTTAGGTTGGCAAAAATCTACAGTCTCCTGTAATCTCAACATATATTTTTTCTTCCGACCTTCATGATACTTTCAAGTAATGAGCAGTACACCAATCAAACTTGGATGCCCAAGTTTTGTTCTCCTAGGTTGAAGCATTCGTTTGCAGTAACAGTTTGAATTTTTAGGTTTCACTCTGTTTTCTCCTATATTGACGTATGCAGTTCGAACTCTAAATCAAACACGGTTTGTGCTAGCTTTTTGAAACTTGACACAATACAGTAGTTCTACGTTCTATCTCTAAGGTTTGTTTTGTCTTGATGTAGCCTTAAGCAGAGACTGGAGAATAACTCATTCAATGAAAGGCAATGTTAGGCTGCCAAAAAACTACAGTGTCCTGAAATCACAACATATATTTTTTCTTCCGACCCTCATGATACTTTCAAGTAATGAGCAGTACACCAATCAAACTTGGATGCCCAAGTTTCGTTCTCCTAGGTTGAAGCATTCGTTTGTAGAAACAGTTTGAATTTTTACGTTTCACTCTGTTTTCTCCTATATATTGACACATGCAGTTAGAACTCGAAATCCAACACGGTTTGTGCTAGCTTCTTGAAACTTGACACATAAAGTAGTTCTACGTTCTATACCTAAGGTTTGTTTCCTCTTGATGTAGCCTAATGGAGGGACTGCGAATAACACTTATATGGAAAGGGGTTGCCAAATTTCCTAACACTAGAGTCTCCTGAAATCTCAACATATATGTTTTCATCCAATCTTCATGATACATTCACGTAATGATCAGTACACCAATCCCACTTGGATGCCCAAGTTTAGTTCTCCTAGATTGAAGCATTCGTTTCCAGGAACAGTTTGAATTTTTAGGTTTCACTCTGTTTTCTCCTATATTGACAGAGGCAGTTCGAACTCTAAATCAACACGGTTTGTGGTAGCTTCTTGAAACTTGACACAATACAGTAGTTCTACGTTCTATCTCTAAGGTTTGTTTCCTCTTGATGTAGCCTTAAGCAAAGACTGGCGAATAACTCATTCAATGAAATGCGTTGTTAGGTTGCCAAAAAACTACAGTCTCCTGTATTCTCAACATATATTTTTTCTTCCGACCTTCATGATACCTTAAAGTAATGAGCAGTACACCAATCAAACTTGGATGCCCAGTTTCGTTCTTCTAGGTTGAAGCATTCGTTTGCAGTAACAGTTTGAATTTTTAGGTTTCACTCTGTTTTCTCCTATATTGACAGATGCAGTTCGAACTCTATATCAACACGGTTTGTGCTAGCTTCTTGAAACTTGACAAAATACAGTAGTTCTACGTTCTATCTCTAATGTTTGTTTCCTCTTGATGTAGCCTTAAGCAAAGACTGGTAAATAACTCATTCAATGAAAGGCGTTGTTAGGTTGCCAAAAACTACAGTCTCCTGTAACCTCAACATATATTTTTTCTTCCGATCTTCATGATACTTTCAAGTAATGAGCAGTACACCAATCAAACTTGGATGCCCAAGACTCGTTCTCCTAGGGTGAAGCATTCGTTTGCAGTAACAGTTTGAATTTTTAGGTTTCACTCTGTTTTCTCCTATATTGACAGATGCAGTTCGATCTCTAAATCAAACACAGTTTGTGCTAGCTTCTTGAAACTTGACACAATACAGTAGTTCTACGTTCTATCTCTAACTTTTGTTTCCTCTTGATGTAGCCTAATGCAGGGACTGCGAATAACACTTATATGGAAAGGGGTTGCCAAACTTCCAAACACTAGAGTCTCCTGAAATCTCAACATATATGTTTTCATCCAATCTTCATGATACATTCACGTAATGATCAGTACACAAATCCCACTTAATGCTCAAGTTTAGTTCTCCTAGATTGAAGCATTCTTTTGCAGTAACAGTTTCAATTTTTAGGTTCACTCTGTTTTCTCCTATATTGACAGATGCAGTTCGAACTCTAAATCAAACACGGTTTGTGCTAGCTTCTTGAAACTTGACACAATACAATAGTTCTACGTTCTATCTCTAAGGTTTGTTTCGTCTTGATGTAGCCTTAAGCAGAGACTGGAGAATAACTCATTTAATGAAAGGCGTTGTTAGGCTGCCAAAATAATACAGTGTCCTGAAATCACAACATATATTTTTTCTTCCGACCTTCATGATACTTTCAAGTAATGAGCAGTACACCAATCAAAGTTGGATGCCCAAGTTTTGTTCTCCTAGGTTGAAGCATTCGTTTGCAGTAACAGTTTGAATTTTTAGGTTTCACTCAGTTTTCTTCTATATTGACTGATGCAGTTCGAACTCTAAAGCAACACGGTTTGTGCTAGCTTCTTGAAACTTGACACAATACAGTAGTTCTACGTTCTATCTCTAAGTTTTGTTTCCTCTTGATGTAGCCTAATGCAGGGACTGCGAATAACACTTATATGGAAAGGTGTTGCCAAACTTCCAAACACTAGAGTCTCCTGAAATCTCAACATATATTTTTTCATCCAATCTTCATGATACACTCACGTAATGATCAGTACACCAATCCCACTTGAATTCCCAAGTTTAGTTCTCCTAGATTGAAGCATTCGTTTCCTGGAACAGTTTGAATTTTTAGGTTTTGCTCTGTTTTCTCCTATATTGACAGATGCAGTACGAACTCTAAATCAACACGGTTTGTGCTAGCTTCTTGAAACTTGACACAAAAAAGTAGTTGTATGTTCTATCTCTAAGGTTTGTTTCCTCTTGAGGTATCCTTAAGCAGAGAGTGGAGAATAACTCATTCAATGAAAGGCGTTGTTAGGCTGACAAAAAACTACAGTCTCCTGAAATCACAACATATATTTTTTCTTCCGACCTTCATGATACTTTCAAGTAATGAGCAGTACACCAATCAAACTTGGATGCCCAAGTTTCGTTCTCCTAGGTTGAAGCATTCATTTGCAGTAACAGTTTGAATTTTTAGGTTTCACTCTGTTTTCTCCTATATTGACAGATGCAGTTCGAACTCTAAATAAACACGGTTTGTGCTAGCTTCTTGAAACTTGACACAATACAGTATTTCTACGTTCTATCTCTAAGTTTTGTTTCCTCTTGATGTAGCCTAATGGATTGACTGCGAATAACACTTATATGGAAAGGGGTTGCCAAACTTCCAAACACTAGAGTCTCCTGAAATCTAAACATATATTTTTTCATCCAATCTTCATGATACATTCACGTAATGATCAGTACACCAATCCCACATGGATGCCCTATTTTAGTTCTCCTAGATTGAAGCATTCGTTTCCAGGAACTGTTTGAATTTTTAGGATTCACTCTGTTTTCTCCTATATTGACAGATGCAGTACGAACTCTAAATCAACACGGTTTGTGCTAGCTTCTTGAAACTTGACACAATACAGTTGTTCTACTTTGTATCTCTAAGGTTTGTTTCCTCTTGATGTAGCCTTAAGCAGAGACTGGAGAATAACTCATTCAATGAAAGGCGTTTTTAGGCTGCCAAAAAACTACAGTCTCCTGAAATCAAAACATATATTTTTTCTTCCGACCTTCATGGTACTTTCAAGTAATGAGCAGTACACCAATCAAACTTGGATGCCCAAGTTTTGTTCTCCTAGGTTGAAGCATTCGTTTGCAGTAACAGTTTGAATTTTTAGGTTTCACTCTGTTTTCTCCTATATTGACAGATGCAGTTCAAACTCTAAATCAACACGGTTTGTGCTAGCTTCTTGAAACTTGACACAATACAGTAGTTCTACGTTCTATCTCTAAGGTTTGTTTCCTCTTGATGTAGTCTTAAGCAAAGACTGGTGAACATCTCATTAAATGAAAGGCGTTGTTAGGTTGGCAAAAAACTACAGTCTCCTGTAATCTCAACATATATTTTTTCTTCCAACCTTCATGATACTTTCAAGTAATGAGCAGTACACCAATCAAACTTGGATGCCCAAGTTTCGTTCTCCTAGGTTGAAGCATTCGTTTGCAGTAACAGTTTGAATTTTTTGGTTTCACTCTGTTTTCTCCTATATTGATAGATGCAGTACGAACTCTAAATAAACACGGTTTGTGCTGGCTTCTTGAAACTTGACACAGTACAGTAGTTCTACGTTCTATCTCTAAGTTTAATTTCCTCTTGATGTAGCCTAATGCAGGGACTGCGAATAACACTTATATGGAAACGGGTTCCCAAACTTCCAAACACTAGAGTCTCCTGAAATCTCAACATATATTTTTTTATCCAGTCTTCATGATACATTCACGTAATGATCAGTACACCAATCCCACTTGGATGCCCAAGTTTAGTTCTCCTAGATTGAAGCATTCGTTTCCAGGAACAGTTTGAATTTTTAGATTTCACTCTGTCTATTACTATATTGACAGATGCAGTTCGAACTCTAAATCAACACGGTTTGTGCTAGCTTCTTGAAACTTGACACAATACAGTAGTTCTACGTTCTATCTCTAAGGTTTGTTTCTTCTTGATGTAGCCTTAAGCAGAGACTGGAGAATAACTTATTCAATGAAAGGCGTTGTTAGGCTGCCAAAAAACTACAGTCTCCTGAAATCACAACATATATTTTTTCTTCCGACTTCATGATACTTTCAAGTAATGAGCAGTACACCAATCAAACTTGGATGCCCTAGTTTTGTTTTTCTAGGATGAAGCATTCGTATGCAGTAACAGTTTGAATTTTTAGGTTTCACTCTGTTTTCTCCTATATTGACAGATGCAGTTCGAACTCTAAATCAACACGGTTTGTTATAGCTTCTTGAAACTTGACACAATACAGTAGTTCTACGTTCTATTTCTAAGATTTGTTTCCTCTTGATGTAGCCTAATGCAGGGACTTAGAATAACACTTATATGTAAAGGGGTTGCCAAACTTCCAAACACTAGAGTCTCCTGAAATCTAAACATATATTTTTTCATCCAATCTTCATGATACATTCACGTAATGATCAGTACACCAATCCCACATGGATGCCCAATTTTAGTTCTCCTAGATTGACGCATTCGTTTCCAGGAACAGTTTGAATTTTTAGGTTTCACTCTGTTTTCTCCTATATTGACAGATGCAGTTCGAACTCTAAATCAAACACAGTTTGTGCTAGCTTCTTGAAACTTGACAAAATACAGTAGTTCTACGTTCTATCTCTAAGGTTTGTTTCCTCTTGATGTAGCCTAATGCAGGGACTGCGAATAACACTTATATGGAAAGGGGTTGACAAAATTCCAAACACTAGAGTCTCCTGAAATCTCAACATATATTTTTTCATCCAATCTTCATGATACATTCACGTAATGATCAGTACACCAATCCCACTTGGATGCCCAAGTTTAGTTCTCCTAGATTGAAGCATTCGTTTCCAGGAACAGTTTGAATTTTTAGGTTTCACTCTGTTTTCTCCTATATTGACAGATGCAGTACGAACTCTAAAACAACACGGTTTGTGCTAGCTTCTTGAAACTTGACACAATACAGTAGTTCTACGTTCTGTCTCTAAGGTTTGTTTCCTCTTGATGTAGCCTTAAGCAGAGACTGGAGAATAACTCATTCAATGAAAGGCGTTGTTAGGCTGCAAAAAAACTACAGTCTCCTGTAATCTCAACATATATTTTTTCTTCCGACCTTCATGATACTTTCAAGTAATGAGCAGCACACCAATCAAACTTGGATGCCCTAGTTTCATTCTTCTAGGTTGAAGCATTCGTTTGCAGTAACAGTTTGAATTTTTAGGTTTCACTCTGTTTTCTCCTATATTGACAGATGCAGTTCGAACTCTAAATCAACACAGTTTGTGCTAGCTTCTTGAAACTTATCACAATACAGTAGTCCTACGTTCTATCTCTAAGGTTTGTTTCCTCATGATGTAGTCTTAAGCAAAGACTGGTGAATATCTCATTCAATGAAAGGCGTTGTTAGGTTGGCAAAAAACTACACTCTCCTGTAATCTCAACATATATTTTTTCTTCCGACCTACATGATACTTTCAAGTAATGAGCTGTACACCAATCAAACTTCTATACCCAAGTTTTGTTCTCCTAGGTTGAAGCATTCATTTGCAGTAACAGTTTGAATTTTTAGGTTTCACTCTGTTTTCTCCTATATTGACAGATGCAGTTCGAACTCTAAATCAAACACGGTTTGTGCTAGCTTCTTGAAACTTGACACAATACAGTAGTTCTACGTTCTATCTCTAAGGTTTGTTTCCTCTTGATGTAGCCTTAAGCAAAGACTGGCGAATAACTCATTCAATGAAATGCGTTGTTAGGTTTCCAAAAAACTAGAGTCTCCTGTAATCTCAACATATATTTTTTCTTCCGACATTCATGATACTTTCAAGTAATGAGCAGTACACGAATCAAACTTGGATGCCCAAGTTTCGTTCTCCTAGGTTGAAGCATTCGTTTGCAGTAACAGTTTGAATTTTTTGGTTTCACTCTGTTTTCTCCTATATTGACAGATGAAGTACGAACTCTAAATCAACACGGTTTGTGCTGGCTTCTTGAAACTTGACACAATACAGTAGTTCTACGTTCTATCTCTAAGGTTTGTTTCGTCTTGATGTAGCCTAATGCAGGGACTGCGAATAACACTTATATGGAAAGGGGTTGCCAAACTTCCAAACACTAGAGTCTCCTGAAATCTCAACATATATTTTTTTATCCAATCTTCATGATACAATCACGTAATGATCAGTACACCAATCCCACTTGGATGCCCAAGTTTAGTTCTTCTAGATTGAAGCATTCGTTTCCAGGAACAGTTTGAATTTTTAGGTTTCACTCTGTCTATTCCTATATTGACAGATGCAGTTCGAACTCTAAATCAACACGGTTTGTGCTAGCTTCTTGAAACTTGACACAATACAGTAGTTCTACGTTCTATCTCTAAGGTTTGTTTCCTCTTGATGTAGCCTTAAGCAAAGACTGGCGAATAACTCATTCAATGAAATGTGTTGTTAGGTTGCCAAAAAACTACAGTCTCCTGTAATCTCAACATATATTTTTTTCTTCCGACCTTCATGATACTTTCAAGTAATGAGCAGTACACCAATCAAACTTGGATGCCCAAGTTTAGTTCTCCTAGGTTGAAGCATTCGTTTGCAGTAACAGTTTGAATTTTTAGGTTTCACTCTGTTTTCTCCTATATTGACAGATGCAGTTCGAACTCTAAATCAAACACGGTTTGTGCTAGCTTCTTGAAACTTGACACAATACAGTAGTTCCAAGTTCTATCTCTAAGGTTTGTTTCCTCTTGATGTAGCCTTAAACAGAGACTGGCGAATAACTCATTCAATGAAATGCGTTGTTAGGTTGCCAAAAAACTACAGTCTCCTGTAATCTCAACATATATTTTTTCTTCCGACCTTCATGATACTTTCAAGTAATGAGCAGTACACCAATCAAACTTGGATGCCCTAGTTTCGTTCTTCTAGGTTGAAGCATTCGTTTGCAGTAACAGTTTGAATTTTTAGGTTTCACTCTGTTTTCTCCTATATTGACAGATGCAGTTCGAACTCTAAATCAACACAGTTTGTGCTAGCTTCTTGAAACTTGACACAATACAGTAGTTCTACGTTCTATCTCTAAGGTTTGTTTCCTCTTGATGTAGTCTTAAGCAGAGACTGGAGAATAACTCATTCAATAAAAGTCGTTGTTAGGTTGGCAAAAAACTACAGTCTCCTGTAATCTCAACATATATTTTTTCTTCCGACCTTCATGATACTTTCAAGTAATGAGCAGTACACCAATCAAACTTGTATGCCCAAGTTTCGTTCTCCTAGGTTGAAGCATTCGTTTGCAGTAACAGTTTGAATTTTTTGTTTTCACTCTGTGTTCTCCTATATTGACAGATGCAGTATGAACTCTAAATCAACTCGGTTTGTGCTGGCTTCTTGAAACTTGACACAATACAGTAGTTCTTCGTTCTATCTCTAAGTTTAGTTTCCTCTTGATGTAGCCTAATGCAGGGACTGCGAATAACACTTATATGGAAAGGGGTCGCCAAACTTCCAAACACTAGAGTCTCCTGAAATCTCAACATATATTTTTTTATCCAGTCTTCATGATACATTCACGTAATGATCAGTACACCAATCCCACTTGGATGCCCAAGTTTAGTTCTCCTAGATTGAAGCATTCGTTTCCAGGAACAGTTTGAATTTTTAGGTTTCACTCTGTCTATTCCTATATTGACAGATGCAGTTCGAACTCTAAATCAACACGGATTGTGGTAGCTTCTTGAAACTTGACACAATACAGTAGTTCTACGTTCTATCTCTAAGGTTTGTTTCCTCTTGATGTAGCCTTAAGCAAAGACTGGCGAATAACTCATTCAATGAAATGTGTTGTTACGTTGCCAAAAAACTACAGTCTCCTGTAATCTCAACATATATTTTTTCTTCCGACCTTCATGATACTTTCAAGTAATGAGCAGTACACCAATCAAACTTGGATGCCCAAGTTTAGTTCTCCTAGGTTTAAGCATTCGTTTGCAGTAACAGTTTGAATTTTTAGGTTTCACTCTGTTTTCTCCTATATTGACAGATGCAGTTCGAACTCTAAATCAAACACAGTTTGTGCTAGCTTCTTGAAACTTGACACAATAAAGTAGTTCTACGTTCTATCTCTAAGTTTTGTTTCCTCTTGATGTAGCCAAATGCAGGGACTGCGAATAACACTTATATGGAAAGGGGTTGCCAAACTTCCAAACACTAGAGTCTCCTGAAATCTCAACATATATTTTTTCATCCAATCTTCATGATACATTCACGTAATGATCAGTACACCAATCCCACTTGGATGCCCAAGTTTAGTTCTCCTAGATTGAAGCATTCGTTTGCAGGAACAGTTTGAATTTTTAGGTTTCACTCTGTTTTCTCCTATATTGACAGATGCAGTACGAACTCTAAAACAACACGGTTTGTGCTAGCTTCTTGAAACTTGACACAATACAGTAGTTCTACGTTCTGTCTCTAAGGTTTGTTTCCTCTTGATGTAGCCTTAAGCAGAGACTGGAGAATAACTCATTCAATGAAAGGCGTTGTTAGGCTGCCAAAAAACTAGAGTCTCCTGAAATCACAACATATATTTTTTCTTCCGACGTTCATGATACTTTCAAGTAATGAGCAGTACACCAAACAAACTTGGATGCCCTAGTTTCGTTCTTCTAGGTTGATGCATTCGTTTGCAATAACAGTTTGAATTTTTAGGTTTCACTCTGTTTTCTCCTATATTGACAGATGCAGTTCGAACTCTAAATCAACACGGTTTGTGCTAGCTTCTTGAATCTTGACATAATACAGTAGTTCTACGTTCTATCTCTAAGTTTTGTTTCCTCTTGATGTAGCCTAATGCAGGGACTGCGAATAACACTTATATGGAAAGGGGTTGCCAAACTTCCACTCGAGTCCCCTGAAATCTCCACATATATTTTTTCATCCAATCTTCATGATACATTCACGTAATGATAAGTACACCAATCCCACTTGGATGCCCAAGTTTAGTTCTCCTAGATTGAAGCATTCGTTTGCAGTAACAGTTTGAATTTTTAGGTTTCACTCTGTTTTCTCCTATATTGACAGATGCAGTTCGAACTCTATATCAACTCGGTTTGTGCTAGCTTCTTGAAACTTGACACAATACAGTAGTTCTACGTTCTATCTCTAAGGTTTGTTTCCTTTTGATGTAGCCTTAAGCAGAGACTAGAGAATAACTCATTCAATGAAAGGCGTTGTTAGGCTGCCAAAAAACTACAGTCTCCTGAAATCACAACATATATTTTTCTTCCGACGTTCATGATACTTTCAAGTAATGAGCAGTACACCAATCAAACTTGGATGCCCTAGTTTCGTTCTCCTAGGTTGAAGCATTCGTTTGCAGTAACAGTTTGAATTTTTAGGTTTCACTCAGTATTCTCCTATATTGACAGATGCAGTTCGAACTCTAAATCAAACACAGTTTGTGCTAGCTTCTTGAAACTTGACACAATACAGTAGTTCTACGTTCTATCTCTACGGTTTGTTTCCTCTTGATGTAGTCTTAAGCAAAGACTGGTGAATAACTCATTCAATGAAAGGAGTTGTTAGGTTGGCAAAAAACTACAGTCTCCTGTAATCTCAACATATATTTTTTCTTCCGACCTTCATGATACTTTCAAGTAATGAGCTGTACACCAATCAAACTTGGATGCCCAAGATTTGTTCTCCTAGGTTGAAGCATTCATTTGCAGTAACAGTTTGAATTTTTAGGTTTCTCTCTGTTTTCTCCTATATTGACAGATGCAGTTCGAAATCTAAATCAAACACGGTGTGTGCTAGCTTCTTGAAACTTGACACAATACAGTAGTTCTACGTTCTATCTCTAAGGTTTGTTTCCTCTTGATGTAGCCTTAAGCAAAGACTGGCGAATAACTCATTCAATGAAATGCGTTGTTAGGCTGCCAAAAAACTACATTCTCCTGAAATCACAACATATATTTTTACTTCCGACCTTCATGATACTTTCAAGTAATGAGCAGTACACCAATCAAACTTGGATGCCCAAGTTTTGTTCTCCTAGGTTGAACCATTCGTTTGCAGTAACAGTTTGAATTTTTAGGTTTCACTCTGTTTTCTCCTATATTGACAGGTGCAGTTCGAACTCTAAATCAAACACGGTTTCTGCTAGCTTTTTGAAACTTGACACAATACAGTAGTTCTACGTTCTATCTCTAAGGTTTGTTTCATCTTGATGTAGCCTTAAGCAGAGACTGGAGAATAACTCATTCAATGAAAGGCATTGTTAGGCTGCCAAAAAACTACAGTCTCCTGAAATCACAACATATATTTTTTCTTGAGACCTTCAGGATACTTTCAAGTAATGAGCATTACCAATCAAACTTGGATGCCCAAGTTTCGTTCTCCATGTTTAAGCATTCGTTTGCAGTAACAGTTTAAATTTTTAGGTTTCACTCTGTTTTCTCCTATATTGACAGATGCAGTTCGAACTCTAAATCAAACACAGTTTGTGCTAGCTTCTTGAAACTTGACACAATAAAGTAGTTCTACGTTCTATCTCTAAGTATTGTTTCCTCTTGATGTAGCCTAATGCAGGGACTGTGAATAACACTTATATGGAAAGGGGTTGCCAAACTTCCAAACACTAGAGTCTCCTGAAATCTCAACATATATTTTTTCATCCAATCTTCATGATACATTCACGTAATGATCAGTACACCAATCCCACTTGGATGCCCAAGTTTAGTTCTCCTAGATTGAAGCATTCGTTTCCAGGAACAGTTTTAATTTTTAGGTTTCACTCTGTTTTCTCCTATATTGACAGATGGAGTTCGAACTCTAAATCAACACGGTTTGTGCTAGCTTCATGAAACTTGACACAATACAGTAGTTCTACGTTCTATCTCTAAGGTTTGTTTCCTCTTGATGTAGCCTTAAGCAGAGACTGGAGAATAACTCATTCAATGAAAGGCGTTGTTAGGCTGCCAAAAAACTACAGTCTCCTGAAATCACAACATATATTTATCTTCCGACCTTCATGATACTTTCAAGTAATGAGCAGTACACCAATCAAACTTGGATTCCCAAGTTTCGTTCTCCTAGGTTGAAGCATTCGTTTGCAGTAACAGTTTGAATTTTTAGGTTTCACTCTGCTTTCTCCTATATTGACAGATGCATTTCGATCTCTAAATCAAACACAGTTTGTGCTAGCTTCTTGTAACTTGACACAATACAGTAGTTCTACGTTCTATCTCTATGTTTTGTTTCCTCTTGATGTAGCCTAATGCAGGGACTGCGAATAACACTTATATGGAAAGGGGTTGCCAAACTTCCAAACACTAGAGTCTCCTGAAATCTCAACATATATTTTTTCATCCAATCTTCATGATACCTTCACGTAATGATCAGTACACCAATCCCACTTGGATGCCCAAGATTAGTTCTCCTAGATTGAAGCATTAGTTTCCAGGAACAGTTTGAATTTTTAGGTTTCACTCTGTTTTCTCCTATATTGATAGATGCAGTTCGAACTCTAAATCAACACGGTTTGTGCTAGCTTCTTGAACTTGACACAATACAGTAGTTCTACGTTCTATCTCTAAGGTTTGTTTCCTCTTGATGTAGCCTTAAGCAAAGACTGGCGAATAACTCATTCAATGAAATTCGTTGTTAGGTTGCCAAAAAACTACAGTCCCCTGTAATCTCAACATATATTTTTTCTTCCGACCTTCATGATACTTTCAAGTAATGAGCAGTACACCAATCAAACTTGGATGCCCTAGTTTCGTTCTTCTAGGTTGAATCATTCGTTTGCAGTAACAGTTTGAATTTTTACTTTTCACTCTGTTTTCTCCTATATTGACAGATGCAGTTCGAACTCTAAATCAACACGAATTGTGCTAGGTTCTTGAAACTTGACACAATACAGTAGATCTACGCTCTATCTCTAAGGTTTGTTTCCTCTTGATTTAGTCTTAAGCAAAGTCTGGTGAATAACTCATTCAATGAAAGGCGTTGTTAGGTTGGCAAAAAACTAGAGTTTCCTGTAATCTCAACATATATTTTTTCTTCCGACCTTCATTATACTTTCAAGTAATGAGCAGTACACCAATCAAACTTGGATGCCCAAGTTTTGCTCTGCTAGGTTGAAGCATTCGTTTGCAGTAACAGTTTGAATTTTTAGGTTTCACTCTGTTTTCTCTTATATTGACAGATGCAGTTCGAACTCTAAATCAACACGGTTTGTGCTAGCTTCTTGAAACTTGACACAATACAGTAGTTCTACGTTCGATCTCTAAGTTTTGTTTCCTCTTGATGTAGCCTAATGCAGGGACTGCGTATAACACTTATATGGAAAGGGGTTGCCAAACTTTCAAACACTAGAGTCTCCTGAAATCTCAACATATATTTTTTCCTCCAATCTTCATGATACATTCACGTAATGATCAGTACACCAATCCCACTTGGATGCCCAAGTTTAGTTCTCCTAGATTGAAGCATTCGTTTCCAGGAACAGTTTGAATTTTTAGGTTTCACTCTGTTTTCTCCTATATTGATAGATGCAGTTCGAACTCTAAATCAACACGGTTTGTGCTAGCTTCTGAAACTTGACACAATACAGTAGTTCTACGTTCTATATCTAATTTTTATTTCCTCTTGATGTAGCCTTAAGCAAAGACTGGCGAAAACTCATTCAATGAAATGCGTTGTTAGGTTGCCAAAAAACTACAGTCTCCTGAAATCACAACATATATTTTTTCTTCCGAACTTCATGATACTTTCAAGTAATGAGCAGTACACCAATCAAACTTGGATGCCCTAGTTTTGTTCTTCTAGGTTGAAGCATTCCTTTGCAGTAACAGTTTGAATTTTTAGGTTTCACTCTGTTTTCTCCTATATTGACAGGTGCACTTCGAACTCTAAATCAACACGGTTTGTGCTAGCTTCATGAATCTTGACACAGTACAGTAGTTCTACGTTCTATCTCTAAGTTTTGTTTCCTCTTGATGTCGCCTAATGCAGGGACTGCGAAAAACACTTATATGGAAAGGGTTTGCCAAACTTCCAAACACTAGAGTCTCCTGAAATCTCAACATATATTTTTTCATCCAATATTCATAACACATTCACCTAATGATCAGTACAGCAATCCCACTTGGATGACCAAGTTTACTTCTCCTAGATTGAAGCATTCGTTTCCAGGAACAGTTTGAATTTTTAGGTTTCACTCTGTTTTCTCCTATATTGACAGATGGAGTTCGAACTCTAAATCAACACGGTTTGTGCTAGCTTCTTGAAACTTGACACAATACAGTAGTTCTACGTTCTGTCTCTAAGTTTTGTTTCCACTTGATGTAGCCTAATGCAGGGACTGCGAATAACACTTATATGGAAAGGGGTTGCCAAACTTCCAAACACTAGAGTCTCCTGAAATCTCAACATATATTTTTTCCTCCAATCTTCATGATACATTCACGTAATGATCAGTACACCAATCCCACTTGGATGCCCAAGTTTAGTTCTCCTAGATTGAAGCATTCGTTTCCAGGAACAGTTTGAATTTTTAGGTTTCACTCTGTTTTCTCCTATATTGATAGATGCAGTTCGAACTCTAAATCAACACGGTTTGTGCTAGCTTCTTGAAACTTGACACAATACAGTAGTTCTACGTTCTATCTCTAAGGTTTGTTTCCTCTGGATGTAGCCTTAAGCAGAGACTGGAGAATAACTCATTCAATGAAAGGCATTGTTAGGCTGCCAAAAAACTACAGTCTCCTGAAATCACAACATATATTTTTTCTTCCGACCTTCATGATACTTTCAAGTAATGAGCAGTACACCAATCAAACTTGGATGCCCAAGTTTCGTTCTCCTAGGTTGAAGCATTCGTTTGCAGTAACAGTTTGAATTTTTAGGTTTCACTCTGTTTTCTCCTATATTGACAGATGCAGTTTGAACTCTAAATCAAACACAGTTTGTGCTAGCTTCTTGAAACTTGACACAATACAGTAGTTCTTCGTTCTATCTCTAAGTTTTGTTTCCTCTTGATGTAGCCTAATGTAGGGACTGCGAATAACACTTATATGGAAAGGGGTTGCCAAACTTCCAAACACTAGAGTCTCTTGAAATCTCAACATATATTTTTTCATCCAATCTTCATGATACATTCACGTAATGATCAGTACACCATTCCCACTTGGATTCCAAAGTTTAGTTCTCCTAGATTGAAGCATTCGTTTCCAGGAACAGTTTTAATTTTTAGGTTTCACTCTGTTTTCTCCTATATTGACAGATGCAGGCCGAACTCTAAATCAACACGGTTTGTGCTAGCTTCTTGAAACTTGACACAATACAGTGGTTCAACGTTCTATCTCTAAGGTTTGTTTCCTCTTGATGTAGCCTTAAGCAGAAACTGGAGAATAACTCATTCAATGAAAGGCGTTGTTAGGCTGCCAAAAAACTACAGTCTCCTGAAATCACAACATACATTTTTTCTTCCGACCTTCATGATACTTTCAAGTAATGAGCAGTACACCAATCAAACTTGGATGCCCTAGTTTCGTTCTTCTAGGTTGAAGCATTCGTTTGCTGTAACAGTTTGAATTTTTAGGTTTCACTCTGTTTTCTCCTATATTGACAGATGCAGTGCGAACTCTAAATCAACACGGTTTGTGCTAGCTTCTTGAAACTTGACACAATACAGTAGTTCTACGTTCTATCTCTAAGGTTTATTTCCCCTTGATGTAGCCTTAAGCAGAGACTGGAGAATAACTCATTCAATGAAAGGCGTTGTTAGGCTGCCAAAAAACTACAGTCTCCTGAAATCACAACATATATTTTTTCTTCCGACCTTCATGATACTTTCAAGTAATGAGCAGTACACCAATCAAACTTGGATGCCCAAGTTTCGTCATCCTAGGTTGAAGCATTCGTTTGCAGTAACAGTTTGAATTTTTAGGTTTCACTCTGTTTTCTCCTATATTGACAGATGCAGTTCAATCTCTAAATCAAACACAGTTTGTGCTAGCTTCTTGAAACTTGAAACAATACAGTAGTTCTACGTTCTATCTCTAAGTCTTGTTTCCTCTTGATGTAGCCTAATGCAGGGACTGCGAATAACACTTATATGGAAAGGGGTTGCCAAACTTCCAAACACGAGAGTCTCCTGAAATCTCAACATATATTTTTTCATCCAATCTTCATGATACATTCACGTAATGATCAGTACACCAATCCCACTTGGATGCCCAAGTTAATTCTCCTAGATTGAAGCATTCGTTTCCAGGAAAAGTTTGAATTTTTAGGTTTCACTCTGTTTTCTCCTATATTGACAGATGCAGTTCGACCTCTAAATCAAACACAGTTTTCTAGCTTCTTGAAACTTGACACAATACAGTAGTTCTACGTTCTATCTCTAAGTTTTGTTTCCTCTTGATGTAGCCTTAAGCAGAGACTGGAGAATAACTCATTCAATGAAAGCGTTGTTAGGCTGCCAAAAAACTAGTGTCTCCTGTAATCTCAACATATATTTTTTCTTCCGACCTTCATGATACTTTCAAGTAATGAGCAGTATACCAATCAAACTTGGAAGCCCTAGTTTCGTTCTTCTAGGTTGAAGCATTCGTTTGCAGTAACAGTTTGAATTTTTAGGTTTCACTCTGTTTTCTCCTATATTGACAGATGCAGTACGAACTCTAAATCAATAAGGTTAGTGCTAGCTTCTTGAAACTTGACACAATACAATAGTTCTACGTTCTATCTCTAAGGTTTGTTTCCTCTTGATCTAGCGTTAAGGAGAGACTGGAGAATAACTCATTCAATGAAACGCGTTGTTAGGCTGATAAAGAACTACAGTCTCCTGAAATCACAACATATATTTTTTCTTCCGACCTTCATGATATTTTCAAGTAATGAGCAGTACACCAATCAAACTTGGATGCCCTAGTTTGGTTCTTCTAGGTTGAAGCATTCGTTTGCAGTAACAGTTTGAATTTTTAGGTTTCACTCTGTTTTCTCCTATATTGACAGATGCAGTTCGAACTCTAAATCAACACGGTTTGTGCTAGCTTCTTGAAACTTGACACAATACAGTAGTTTGACATTCTATCTCTAAGGTTTGTTTCCTCTTGATGTAGCCTTAAGCAGAGACTGGAGAATAACTCATTCAATGAAAGGCGTTGTTAGGCTGCCAAAAAACTACAGTCTCCTGAAATCACAACATATATTTTTTCTTCCGAACTTCATGATACTTTCAAGTAATGAGCAGTACACCAATCAAACTTGGATGCCCAAGTTTCGTTCTCCTAGGTTGAAGCATTCGTTTGCAGTAACGGTTTGAATTTTTAGGTTTCACTCTGTTTTCTCCTATATTGACAGATGCAGTTCGAACTCTAAATCAACACGGTTTGTGCTAGCTTCTTGAAACTTGACACAATACAGTAGTTCTACGTTCTATCTCTAAGGTTTGTTTCCTCTTGATGTAGCCTTAGCAGAGACTGGAGAATAACTCATTCAATGAAAGGCGTTGTTAGGCTGCCAAAAAACTACAGTCTCCTGAAATCACAACATATATTTTTTATTCCGACCTTCATGATACTTTCAAGTAATGAGCAGTACACCAATCAAACTTGGATGCCCAAGTTTCGTTCTCCTAGGTTGAAGCATTCGTTTGCAGTAACAGTTTGAATTTTTATGTTTCACTCTGTTTTCTCCTATATTGACAGATGCAGTTCGATCTCTAAATCAAACACAGTTTGTGCTAGCTTCTTGAAACTTGACACAATACAGTAGTTCTACGTTCTATCTCTAAGTTTTGTTTCCTCTTGATGTAGCCTAATGCAGGGACTGCGATAACACTTATATGGAATGGGGTTGCCAAACTTCCAAACACTAGAGTCTCCTGAAATCTCAACATATATTTTTTCATCCAATCTTCATGATACATTCACGTAATGATCAGTACAGCAATCCCACTTGGATGCCCAAGTTTAGTTCTCCTAGATTGAAGCATTCGTTTCCAGGAACAGTTTGAATTTTTAGGTTTCACTCTGTTCTCTCCTATATTGACAGATGCAGTTCGAACTCTAAATCAACACGGTTTCTGCTAGCTTCTTGAAACTTGACACAATACAGTAGTTCTACGTTCTATCTCTAAGGTTTGTTTCCTCTTGATGTAGCCTTAAGCAAAGACTGGCGAATAACTCATTCAATGAAATGCGTTGTTAGGTTGCCAAAAAACTACAGTCTCCTGTAATCTCAACATATATTTTTTCTTCTGACCTTCATGATACTTTCAAGTAATGAGCAGTACACCAATCAAACTTGGATGCCCAAGTTTCGTTCTCCTAGGTTGAAGCATTCGTTTGCAGTAACAGTTTGAATTTTTAGGTTTCACTCTGTTTTCTCCTATATTGACAGATGCAGTTTGAACTCTAAATCACACGGTTTGTGCTTGCTTCTTGAAACTTGACACAATACAGTAGTTCTACGTTCTATCTCTAAGTTTTGTTTCCTCTTGATGTAGCCTAATGCAGGGACTGCGAATAACACTTATATGGAAAGGGGTTGCCAAACTTCCAAACACTAGAGTCTCCTGAAATCTCAACATATATTTTTTCATCCAATCTTCATGATACATTCACGTAATGATCAGAACACCAATCCCACTTGGATGCCCAAGTTTAGTTCTCCTAGATTGAAGCATTCGTTTCCAGGAACAGTTTCAATTTTTAGGTTTCACTCTGTTTTCTCCTATATTGAGATGCAGTTCGAACTCTAAATCAACACAGTTTGTGCGAGCTTCTTGAAACTTGACACAATACAGTAGTTCTACGTTCTATATCTAAGGTATGTTTCCTCTTGATGTAGCCTTAAGCAAAGACTGGCGAATAACTCATTCAATGAAATGTGTTGTTAGGTTGCCAAAAAACTACATTCTCCTGTTATCTCAACATATATTTTTTCTTCCGACCTTCATGATACTTTGAAGTAATGAGCAGTACACCAATCAAACTTGGATGCCCTAGTTTCGTTCTTCTAGGTTGAAGCATTCGTTTGCAGTAACAGTTTGAATTTTTAGGTTTCAGTCTGTTTTCTCCTATATTGACAGATGCAGTTCGAACTCTAAATCAACACGGTTTGTGCTAGCTTCTTGAAACTTGACACAATACAGTAGTTCTACGTTCTATCTCTAAGGTTTGTTTCCTCTTGATGTAGCCTTAAGCAGAGACTGGAGAATAACTCATTCAATGAAAGGCGTTGTTAGGCTGCCAAAAAACTACAGTCTCCTGAAATCACAACATATATTTTTTCTTCCGACCTTCATGATACTTTCAAGTAATGAGCAGTACACCAATCAAACTTGGATGCCCAAGTTTCGTCATCCTAGGTTGAAGCATTCGTTTGCAGTAACAGTTTGAATTTTTAGGTTTCACTCTGTTTTCTCCTATATTGACAGATGCAGTTCAATCTCTAAATCAAACACAGTTTGTGCTAGCTTCTTGAAACTTGAAACAATACAGTAGTTCTACGTTCTATCTCTAAGTCTTGTTTCCTCTTGATGTAGCCTAATGCAGGGACTGCGAATAACACTTATATGGAAAGGGGTTGCCAAACTTCCAAACACGAGAGTCTCCTGAAATCTCAACATATATTTTTTCATGCAATCTTCATGATACATTCACGTAATGATCAGTACACCAATCCCACTTGGATGCCCAAGTTAATTCTCCTAGATTGAAGCATTCGTTTCCAGGAAAAGTTTGAATTTTTAGGTTTCACTCTGTTTTCTCCTATATTGACAGATGCAGTTCGACCTCTAAATCAAACACAGTTTTCTAGCTTCTTGAAACTTGACACAATACAGTAGTTCTACGTTCTATCTCTAAGTTTTGTTTCCTCTTGATGTAGCCTTAAGCAGAGACTGGAGAATAACTCATTCAATGAAAGCGTTGTTAGGCTGCCAAAAAACTAGTGTCTCCTGTAATCTCAACATATATTTTTTCTTCCGACCTTCATGATACTTTCAAGTAATGAGCAGTATACCAATCAAACTTGGAAGCCCTAGTTTCGTTCTTCTAGGTTGAAGCATTCGTTTGCAGTAACAGTTTGAATTTTTAGGTTTCACTCTGTTTTCTCCTATATTGACAGATGCAGTACGAACTCTAAATCAATAAGGTTAGTGCTAGCTTCTTGAAACTTGACACAATACAATAGTTCTACGTTCTATCTCTAAGGTTTGTTTCCTCTTGATCTAGCGTTAAGGAGAGACTGGAGAATAACTCATTCAATGAAACGCGTTGTTAGGCTGATAAAGAACTACAGTCTCCTGAAATCACAACATATATTTTTTCTTCCGACCTTCATGATATTTTCAAGTAATGAGCAGTACACCAATCAAACTTGGATGCCCTAGTTTGGTTCTTCTAGGTTGAAGCATTCGTTTGCAGTAACAGTTTGAATTTTTAGGTTTCACTCTGTTTTCTCCTATATTGACAGATGCAGTTCGAACTCTAAATCAACACGGTTTGTGCTAGCTTCTTGAAACTTGACACAATACAGTAGTTCGACATTCTATCTCTAAGGTTTGTTTCCTCTTGATGTAGCCTTAAGCAGAGACTGGAGAATAACTCATTCAATGAAAGGCGTTGTTAGGCTGCCAAAAAACTACAGTCTCCTGAAATCACAACATATATTTTTTCTTCCGAACTTCATGATACTTTCAAGTAATGAGCAGTACACCAATCAAACTTGGATGCCCAAGTTTCGTTCTCCTAGGTTGAAGCATTCGTTTGCAGTAACGGTTTGAATTTTTAGGTTTCACTCTGTTTTCTCCTATATTGACAGATGCAGTTCGAACTCTAAATCAACACGGTTTGTGCTAGCTTCTTGAAACTTGACACAATACAGTAGTTCTACGTTCTATCTCTAAGGTTTGTTTCCTCTTGATGTAGCCTTAGCAGAGACTGGAGAATAACTCATTCAATGAAAGGCGTTGTTAGGCTGCCAAAAAACTACAGTCTCCTGAAATCACAACATATATTTTTTCTTCCTACCTTCATGATACTTTCAAGTAATGAGCAGTACACCAATCAAACTTGGATGCCCAAGTTTCGTTCTCCTAGGTTGAAGCATTCGTTTGCAGTAACAGTTTGAATTTTTATGTTTCACTCTGTTTTCTCCTATATTGACAGATGCAGTTCGATCTCTAAATCAAACACAGTTTGTGCTAGCTTCTTGAAACTTGACACAATACAGTAGTTCTACGTTCTATCTCTAAGTTTTGTTTCCTCTTGATGTAGCCTAATGCAGGGACTGCGATAACACTTATATGGAATGGGGTTGCCAAACTTCCAAACACTAGAGTCTCCTGAAATCTCAACATATATTTTTTCATCCAATCTTCATGATACATTCACGTAATGATCAGTACAGCAATCCCACTTGGATGCCCAAGTTTAGTTCTCCTAGATTGAAGCATTCGTTTCCAGGAACAGTTTGAATTTTTAGGTTTCACTCTGTTTTCTCCTATATTGACAGATGCAGTTCGAACTCTAAATCAACACGGTTTCTGCTAGCTTCTTGAAACTTGACACAATACAGTAGTTCTACGTTCTATCTCTAAGGTTTGTTTCCTCTTGATGTAGCCTTAAGCAAAGACTGGCGAATAACTCATTCAATGAAATGCGTTGTTAGGTTGCCAAAAAACTACAGTCTCCTGTAATCTCAACATATATTTTTTCTTCTGACCTTCATGATACTTTCAAGTAATGAGCAGTACACCAATCAAACTTGGATGCCCAAGTTTCGTTCTCCTAGGTTGAAGCATTCGTTTGCAGTAACAGTTTGAATTTTTAGGTTTCACTCTGTTTTCTCCTATATTGACAGATGCAGTTTGAACTCTAAATCACACGGTTTGTGCTTGCTTCTTGAAACTTGACACAATACAGTAGTTCTACGTTCTATCTCTAAGTTTTGTTTCCTCTTGATGTAGCCTAATGCAGGGACTGTGAATAACACTTATATGGAAAGGGGTTGCCAAACTTCCAAACACTAGAGTCTCCTGAAATCTCAACATATATTTTTTCATCCAATCTTCATGATACATTCACGTAATGATCAGAACACCAATCCCACTTGGATGCCCAAGTTTAGTTCTCCTAGATTGAAGCATTCGTTTCCAGGAACAGTTTCAATTTTTAGGTTTCACTCTGTTTTCTCCTATATTGAGATGCAGTTCGAACTCTAAATCAACACAGTTTGTGCGAGCTTCTTGAAACTTGACACAATACAGTAGTTCTACGTTCTATATCTAAGGTATGTTTCCTCTTGATGTAGCCTTAAGCAAAGACTAGCGAATAACTCATTCAATGAAATGTGTTGTTAGGTTGCCAAAAAACTACATTCTCCTGTTATCTCAACATATATTTTTTCTTCCGACCTTCATGATACTTTGAAGTAATGAGCAGTACACCAATCAAACTTGGATGCCCTAGTTTCGTTCTTCTAGGTTGAAGCATTCGTTTGCAGTAACAGTTTGAATTTTTAGGTTTCACTCTGTTTTCTCCTATATTGACAGATGCAGTTCGAACTCTAAATCAACACGGTTTGTGCTAGCTTCTTGAAACTTGACACAATACAGTAGTTCTACGTTCTATCTCTAAGGTTTGTTTCCTCTTGATGTAGCCTTAAGCAGAGACTGGAGAGTAACTCATTCAATGAAAGGCGTTGTTAGGCTGCCAAAAAACTACAGTCTCCTGAAATCACAACATATATTTTTTCTTCCGACTTTCATGATACTTTCAAGTAATGAGCAGTACACCAATCAAACTTGGATGCCCAAGTTTCATTCTCCTAGGTTGAAGCATTCGTTTGCAGTAACAGTTTGAATTTTTAGGTTTCACTCTGTTTTCTCCTATATTGACAGATGCAGTTCGATCTCTAAATCAAACACAGTTTGTGCTAGCTTCTTGAAACTTGACACAATACCGTAGTTCTACGTTCTATCTCTAAGTTTTGTTTCCTCTTGATGTAGCCTAATGCAGGAACTGCGAATAACACTTATATTGAAAGGGGTTGCCAAACTTCCAAACACTAGAGTCTCCTGAAATCTCAACATATATTTTTTCATCCAATCTTCATGATACATTCACGTAATGATCAGTACAGCAATCCCACTTGGATGCCCAAGTTTAGTTCTCCTAGATTGAAGCATTCGTTTCCAGGAACAGTTTGAATTTTTAGGTTTCACTCTGTTTTCTCCTATATTGACAGATGCAGTTCGAACTCTAAATCAACACGGTTTTTGCTAGCTTCTTGAAACTTGACACAGTACAGTAGTTCTACGTTCAATCTCTAAGGTTTGTTTCCTCTTGATGTAGCCTTAAGCAAAGACTGGCGAATAACTCATTCAATGAAATGCGTTGTTAGGTTGCCAAAAAACTACAGTCTCCTGTAATCTCAACATATATTTTTTCTTCCGACCTTCATGATACTTTCAAGTAATGAGCAGTACACCAATCAAACTTGGATGCCCAAGTTTCGTTCTCCTAGGTTGAAGCATTCGTTTGCAGTAACAGTTTGAATTTTTAGGTTTCACTCTGTTTTCTCATATATTGACAGATGCAGTTCGAACTCTAAATCAACACGGTTTGTGCTAGCTTCTTGAAACTTGACACAATACAGTAGTTCTACGTTCTATCTCTAAGTTTTGTTTCCTCTTGATGTAGCCTAATGCAGGGACTGCGAATAACACTTATATGGAAAGAGGTTGCCAAACTTCCAAACACTAGAGTCTCCTGAAATCTCAACACACATTTTTTCATCCAATCTTCATGATACATTCACGTAATGATCAGTACACCAATCCCACTTGGATGCCCAAGTTTAGTTCTCCTAGATTGAAGCATTCGTTTCCAGGAACAGTTTGAATTTTTAGGTTTCACTCTGTTTTCTCCTATATTGACAGATGGAGTTCGAACTCTAAATCAACACGGTTTGTGCTAGCTTCTTGAAACTTGACAGAATACAGTAGGTCTACGTTCTATCTCTAAGATTTGTTTCCTCTTGATGTAGCCTTAAGCAAAGACTGGCGAGAAACTCATTCAATGAAAGGCGTTGTTAGGCTGCCAAAAAACTACAGTCTCCTGTAATCTCAACATATATTTTTTCTTCCGACCTTCATGATACTTTCAAGTAATGAGCAGTACACCAATCAAACTTGGATGCCCAAGTTTTGTTCTACAAGGTTGAAGCATTCGTTTGCAGTAACAGTTTGAATTTTTAGGTTTCACTCTGTTTTCTCCTATATTGACAGATGCAGTTCGAACACTAAATCAAACACGGTTTGTGCTAGCTTCTTGAAACTTGACTCAATACAGTAGTTCTACGTTCTATCTCTAAGGTTTGTTTCCTCTTGATGTAGCCTTTAGCAGAGACTGGAGAATAACTCATTCAATGAAAGGCATTGTTAGGCTGCCAAAAAACTACAGTCTCCTGAAATCACAACATATATTTTTTCTTCCGAACTTCATGATACTTTCAAGTAATGAGCAGTACAAAAATCAAACTTGGATGCCCAAGTTTTGTTCTCCTAGGTTGAAGCATTCGTTTGCAGTAAGATTTTGAATTTTTAGGTTTCACTCTGTTTTCTCCTATATTGACAGATGCAGTTCGAACTCTAAATCAAACACGGTTTCTGCTAGCTTCTTGAAACTTGACACAATACAGTAGTTCTACGTTCTATCTCTAAGGTTTGTTTCATCTTGATGTAGCCTTAAGCAGAGACTGGAGAATAAGTCATTCAATGAAAGGCATTGATAGGCTGCCAAAAAACTACAGTCTCCTGAAATCACAACATATATTTTTTCTTAGGACCTTCATGATACTTTCAAGTAATGAGCAGTACACCAATCAAACTTGGATGCCCTAGTTTGGTTCTTCTAGTTTGAAGCATTAGTTTGCAGTAACAGTTTGAATTATTAGGTTTCAGTCTGTTTTCTCCTATATTGACAGACGCAGTTCGAACTCTAAATCAACACGGTTTGTGCTAGCTTCTTGAAACTTGACACAATACAGTAGTTCTACGTTCTATCTCTAAGGTTTGTTTCCTCTTGATGTAGCCTTAAATAGAGACTGGAGAATAACTCATTCAATGAAAGGCGTTGTTAGGCTGCCAAAAAACTACAGTCTCCTGAAATCACAACATATATTTTTTCTTCCGACCTTCATGATACTTTCAAGTAATGAGCAGTACACCAATCAAACTTGGATGCCCAAGTTTCGTTCTCCTAGGTTGAAGCATTCGTTTGCAGTAACAGTTTGAATTTTTAGGTTTCACTCTGTTTTCTCCTATATTGACAGATGCAGTTCGAACTCTAAATCAACACGGTTTGTGCTAGCTTCTTGAAACTTGACACAATACAGTAGTTCTACGTTCTATCTCTAAAGTTTGTTTCCTCTTGATGTAGCCTTAAGCAGAGACTGGAGAATAACTCATTCAAAGAAAGGCGTTGTTAGGCTGCCAAAAAACTACAGTCTCCTGAAATCACAACATATATT
>NW_027515741.1:0-72242 GCF_048772815.1 Callospermophilus lateralis | reverse complement strand
ATCTTGAGGATACTTGGTGGTAATGATCAGTACACAAATCCCACTTGGCTCACCAATTTTGTTCTCCTAGGTTGAAGCGTTCGTTTACATTAGCAGTTTGATTTTTAGGTTTCACTCTCTTCACTCCTATATAAATAGATAAATTTGGAACTCTAAATCAAACATGGTTTGTAGTAGCTCTTTGAAACTTGACAAAATAAAGTAGTTCTCAGTTTTGTCTTTATGGTTTGTTTCCTCTTCATGTAGCCCTAAGCCAAGACCGGCGAAAAGCACTTTCATTGAAAGGGGTTGCCAATATTCCAAGAAATTACGAGTTTCCGAAATACCAGCAAATATTTTTTCACCTAATCTTGATGATACTTGGTGGTAATGATCAGTACACAAATCCTACTTGGCTCATCAAATTTTGTGCTTCTATATTGAAGCGTTCGTTTACAGTCGCAGTTTATATTTTTAGGTTTCCCTCTGTTCTCTCCTATATAGATAGATGAATTTGGAACTCCAAATCAAACATGGTTTGTAGTAGCTCTTTGAAACTTGACAAAATAAAGTAGTTCTCAGTTTTTTCTCTATGGATTCTATCTTCTTCAAGTAGCCCTAAGCAAAGACTGTAGAAAAGCACTTTCATTGAAAGGGGTTGCCAAGCTTCCAAGAAATTATGAGTTTCCGAATTACGAACAAATATTTTATCACTCAATCGTGATGATACTTGATGGTAGTGATCAGTAAACAAATGCCACTTGGCTCAAAATATTTTGTTCTTCTAGGTTGAAGCGTTCGTTTACAGTAGGAGTTTTTATTTTGAGGTTTCACTCTGTTCCCTCCTATATAGATAGATGAATTTGGAACTCTAAATCCAACATGGTTTGTAGTAGCTCTTTGAAACATGACAAAATAAAGTAGTTCTCAGTTTTGTCTCTATGGTTTGTTTACTCTTCACGTAGCCCAAATCAGAGACTGGCGAAAAGCACTTTCATTGAAAGGGGTTGACAAGCGTCCAAGAATCTACGAGTTTCCCGAAATACCAGCAAATATTTTTTCGCCCAATCTTGATGATACTTGGTGGTAATATTCAGTACACAAATCCCACTTGGCTCACCAAATTTTTTTCTTTTAGTTTGAAGCATTCGTTTACAGTAGCAGTTTTTATTTTTAGGATTCACTCTCTTCTCTCCTATATAGATAGATGAATTTGGAACTCTTAATCCAACATGGTTTGTAGTAGCCCTTTGAAACTTGACAAAATAAATAATTCTCAGTTTTGTCTCTATAGTTTGTTTCCTCGTCAATTAGCCCTAATCAGAGACTGGAGAAAAGCACTTTCATTGAAAGGGGTTGGAAGTGTCCTAGAATCTACGAGTTTCCGAGATTCCAGAAAATATTTTTTCACCCAAGCTTGATTATACTTGGTGATAATGATCAGTACACAAATCCCACATGGCTCACCCAATTTTTTTCTTCTAGGTTGAAGCGTTCGTTTACAGTAGCAATTTTTATTTTGAGGTTTCTCTCTGTTCTCTCCTATATAGATAGATTAATTTGGAAGTCTAAATCCAACATGGTTTGTAGTAGCTCTTTGAAACTTGACAATATAAAGTAGTTCTCAGTTTTGTCTCTATGGTTTGTTTCATCTTCAAGTAGCCCTAATCAGAGACTGGCGAAAAGCCCTTTCATTGAAAGGGGTTGGCAAGCGTCCAAGAATGTAAGAGTTTCCAAAATACCAGCAAATATTTTTTCGCCCAATCTTCATGATTCTTGGTGGTAATAATCAGTACACAAATCCCACTTGGCTCACCAAATTTTGTTCTTCTAGGTTGAAGCAATCATTAACAGCAGCAGTTTTTATTTTACGTTTCACTATCTTCTCTCCTATATAGATAGATAAATTTGGAACTCTAAATCCAACATGGTTTGTAGTACCTCTTTGAAACTTGAAAAAATAAAGTACTTCCCAGTTTTGTCTCTATGGTTTGCTTCCTCTTCAAGTAGCCCTATGCAGAGACTGTGGTAAAGCACTTTCATTGAAAGGCGTTGCCAAGCTTCAAACAAATTACGAGTTTCCGAAATACCAGCAATTATTTTTTCACCCAATCTTGAGGATACTTGGTGGTAGTGGTCAGTACACAAATCCCACTTGGCTCACCAATTTTGTTCTCCTAGGTTGAAGCGTTTGTTTACAGTAGCAGTTTGATTTTTAGGTTTCACTCTCTTCTCTCCTACATAAATTGATAAATTTGGAACTCTAAATCAAACATGGTTTGCAGTAGCTCTTTGAAACTTGAAAAAATAAAGTAGTTCTCAGTTTTGTCTCTATGGTTTGTTTCCTCTAAGTAGCCCTATGCAGAGACTGGCGAAAAGCACTTTCATTGAAAGGGGTTGGAAAGCATCCAAGAATCTACGAGTTTCCGAAACACCAGCAAACATTTTTTCGCCCAATCTTGATGATATTTGGTGGTAATGATCATTATTCAAATCCCACTTGGCTCACCAAATTTTTTTCTTCTAGGTTGAAGCGTTCGTTTACAGTAGCAGTTTTTATTTTTAGTTTTCACTTTCTTCTCTTCTATATAGATAGATGAATTTGGAACTCTAAATCCAACATGGTTTTTAGTAGCTCTTTGAAACTTGTCAAAATACAGTAGTTCTCAGTTTTGTCTCGATGGTTTGTTTCCTCTTCAATTAGCCCTAATCAGAGACTGTCGAAAAGCACTTTCATTGAAAGGGGTTGGAAGCGTCCTAGAATCTACGAGTTTCCGAAATACCAGAAATATTTTTTCAAACAATATTGATCATACTTGGTGGTAATGATCAGTACACAAATCCCACTTGGCTCATCGAATTTTGTTCTTTTAGGTTAAAGCGTTCGTTTACAGTAGCAGTTTTTATTTTTAGGATTCACTCTCTTCTCTCCTATATAGATAGATGAATTTGGAACTCTAAATCCTACATGGTTTGTAGTAGCTCTTTGAAACTTGAGAAAATAAAGTAGTTCTCAGTTTTGTCTCTATGGTTTGTTTCCTCTTCAATTAGCCCTAATCAGAGACTGTCGAAAAGCACTTTCATTGAAAGGGTTTGGAAGCGTCCTAAAATCTACGAGTTTCTGAAATTACAGAAATATTTTTTCAACCAACTTGATCATACTTGGTGGTAATGATCAGTACACAAATCCCACTAGGCTCACCAAATTTTGTTCTTCCAGGTTGAAGAGTTCGTTTACAGTAGCAGTTTTTATTTTTAGGTTTCACTCTCTTCTCTCCTATATAGGTAGATGAATTTGGAACTCTAAATCCAACATGGTTTGTAGTAGCTCTTTGAAACTTGACAAAATAAAGTAGTTCTCAGTTATGTCTCAATGGTTTGTTTCCTCTTGAATTAGCCCTAATCAGAGACTGTGGAAAAGCACTTTGAATGAAAGGGGTTGCCAAGCTTCAATAGAAATTATGAGTTTCCGAAATACCAGCAAATATTTTTTCACCCAATATTGATGAAACTTTGTGGTAATGATCAATACAAAAATCCCACTTGGCTCACTAAATTTTGTTCTTCTAGGTTGAAGCGTTCGTTTACAGTAGCAGTTTTTTGTTAGGTTTCACTCTGTTCTCTCCTATATAGATAGCTGAATTTGGAACTCTAAATCCAACATGGTTTGTAGTAGCTATTTGAAACTTGACAAAATGAAGTATTTATCGGTTTTGTCTCTATGGTTTGTTTACTCTTAAAGTAGCCCTAATCGGAGACTGGCGAAAAGCACTTTCATTGAAAGGGGATGGCAAGCGTCCCAGAATCTACGAGTTTCCAAAATACCAGCAAATATTTTTTCGCCCAATCTTGATGATACTTGGTGGTAATGATCAGTACACAAATGCCACTTGGCTCACCAAATTTTGTTCTTTAAGATTGAAGCGTTCGCTTACAGTAGCAGTTTTTATTTTTAGGATTCACTCTCTTCTCTCCTATGTAGATAGATGAATTTGGAACTCTAAATCCAACATGGTTTGTAGTAGCTCTTTGATACTTGACAAAATAGAGTAGTTATCAGTTTTGTCTCTATGGTTTGTTTCCTCTTCAATTAGCCCTAATCAGAGACTGCAGTAAAGCACTTTCATTGAAAGGGGTTGGAAGCGTCCTAGAATCTAAGAGTTTCCGAGATACCAGCAAATATTTTTTCGCCTAATCTTGATTATACTTGGTGGGAATGATCAGTACACAAATCCCACATGGCTCACCAAATTTTGTTCTTCTAGGTTGAAGCGTTCGTTAACAGTAGCAGTTTTTATTTTTAGGTTTCACTCTCTTCTCTCCTATACAGATAGATAAATTTGAAACTCTAAACCAACATGGTTTGTAGTAGCTCTTTGAAACTTGACAAAATAAAGTAGTTCTCAGTTTTTTCTCTATGGATTCTATCTTCTTCAAGTAGCCCTAAGCAGAGACTGTGGAAAAGCACTTTCATTGAAAGGGTTTGCCAATCTTCCCTGAAATTATGAGTTTCCGAAATACGAGCAAATATTTTCTCGCCCAATCTTGATGATACTTGGTGGTAATAATCAGTACACAAATAACACTTGGCTCACCAAATTTTTTTCTTTTAGCTTGAAGCATTCGTTTACAATAGCAGTTTTTATTTTTAGGATTCACTTTCTTCTCTCCTATATAGATAGATGAATTTGGAACTCTAAATCCAACATGGTTTATAGTAGCTCTTTGAAACTTGACAAAATAAAGTAGTTCTCAGTTTTGTCTCTATGGTTTGTTTCCTCGTCAACTAACCATAATCAGAGACTGTCGAAAAGCACTTTCATTGAATGGGGTTGGAAGCGTCCTAGAATCTACGAGTTTCCGAAATACCAGTAATATTTTTTCAACCAATCTTGATCATACTTGGTGGTAATGATCAGTACACAAATCCCACTTGGCTCATCAAATTTTGTTTTTTAGGTTGAAGCGTTCGTTTACAGTAGCAGTTTTTATTTTTAGGATTCAGTCTCTTCTCTCCTATATAGATAGATGAATTTGGAACTCCAAATCAAACATGGTTTGTAGTAGCTCTTTGAAACTTGACAAAATAAAGTAGTTCTCAGTTTTTTCTGTATGGATTCTATCTTCTTCAAGTAGCCGTAAGCAGAGACTGTGGAAAAGCACTTTCATTGAAAGCGGTTGCCAAGCGTCCAAGAAATTATGAGTTTCCGAAATACGAGCAAATATTTTTTCACCAATCTTGATGATACTTGATGGTAGTGATCAGTACACAAATCCCACTTGGCTCACCAAATTTTGTTCTTCTAGGTTGAAGCGTTCGTTTACAGTAGCAGTTTTTAATTTGTGGTTTCATTCTGTTCTCTTCTATATAGATAGATGAATTTGGAACTCTAAATCCAACATGGTTTGTAGTAGCTCTTTGAAACTTGACAAAATAAAGTATTTCTCTGTTTTGTCTCTATGGTTTGTTTCCTCTTCAATTAGCCCTAATCAGAGACTGTCAAAAAGAAATTTCATTGAAAGGGTTTGAAAGCGTCCTAGAATCTAGGATTTTCCGAAAATCCAGCAATATTTTTTCAACCAAACTTGATCATACTTGGTGGTAATGATCAGTACACAAATCCCACTTGGCTCACCAAATTTTGTTCTTCCAGGTTGAAGAGTTCGTTTACAGTAGCAGTTTTTATTTTTAGGATTTACTTTCTTCTCTCCTATATACATAGATGAATTTGGAACTCTAAATCCAACATGGTTTGTAGTAGCTCTTTGAAACTTGACAAAATAAAGTAGTTCTCAGTTTTGTCTCTATGGTTTGTTTCCTCTTCAATTAACCCTAATCAGAGACTGTCGAAAAGTACTTTCATTGAAAGGGGTTGGAAGCGTCCTAGAATCTACGAGTTTTCGAAATACAAGTAATATTTTTTCAACCAATCTTGATCATACTAGGTGGTAATGATCAGTACACAAATCCCCCTTGGCTCATCAGATTTTGTTCTTTTAGGTTGAAGCATTCGTTTACAGTAGCAGTTTTATTTTCAGGTTTCACTCTGTTCTCTCCTGTATAGATAGATGAATTTGGAACTCTAAATCCAACATGGTGTGTAGTAGCTCTTTGATACTTGACAAAATAAAGCAGTTCTCAGTTTTGTCTCTATGGTTTGTTTTCTCTTCAAGTAGCCCTAAACAGAGATTGGCGAAAAGCATTTTTTTGAAAGGGGTTGGTTAGCGTCAAAGAATCTACGAGTTTGCGAAATACCAGCAAATTTTTTGTCGCCCAGTTTGATGATAGTTGGTGGTAATGATCAGTACACAAATCCCACTTGGCTCACCAAATTTTATCCTTCCAGGTTGAAGAGTTCGTTTACATTAGCAGTTTTCATTTTTAGGTTTCACTCTCTTCTCTCCTATATAGATAGATGAATTTGGAACTCCAAATCAAACATGGTTTGTAGTAGCTCTTTAAAACTTAACAAAATAAAGGAGTTCTCCGTTTCTTCTCTATGGATTCTATCTTCATCAAGTAGCCCTAAGAAGAGACTGTGGTAAAGCACTTTCATTGAAAGGGGTTGCCAATCTTCTAAGAAATTATGAGTTTCCGAAATACGAGCAAATATATTTTCACAAAATCTTGATGATACTTGATCTTAGTCATCAGTACACAAATCCCACTTGGCTCAACAAATTTTGTTCTTCTAGGTTGAAGCGTTTGTTTACAGTAGCAGTTTTTATTTTGAGGTTTCACTCTGTTCTCTCCTATATAGATAGATGAATTTGGAACTCTAAATCCAACATGGTTTGTAGTAGCTCTTTGAAACATGACAAAATAAAGTAGTTCTCAGTTTTGTCTCTATGGTTTGTTTACTCTTCACGTAGCCCAAATCGGAGACTGGCGAAAAGCACTTTCATTGAAAGGGGTTGACAAACAGTTGAAGTTACAGTAGCAGTTTTTATTTTTAGTTTTCACTTTCTTCTCTCCTATATAGATAGATGAATTTGGAACTCTAAATCCAACATGGTTTGTAGTAGCTATTTGAAACTTGACAAAATGAAGTATTTATCGGTTTTGTCTCTATGGTTTGTTTACTCTTAAAGTAGCCCTAATCGGAGACTGGCGAAAAGCACTTTCATTGAAAGGGGATGGCAAGCGTCCCAGAATCTACGAGTTTCCAAAATACCAGCAAATATTTTTTCGCCCAATCTTGATGATACTTGGTGGTAATGATCAGTACACAAATGCCACTTGGCTCACCAAATTTTGTTCTTTAAGATTGAAGCGTTCGCTTACAGTAGCAGTTTTTATTTTTAGGATTCACTCTCTTCTCTCCTATGTAGATAGATGAATTTGGAACTCTAAATCCAACATGGTTTGTAGTAGCTCTTTGATACTTGACAAAATAGAGTAGTTATCAGTTTTGTCTCTATGGTTTGTTTCCTCTTCAATTAGCCCTAATCAGAGACTGCAGTAAAGCACTTTCATTGAAAGGGGTTGGAAGCGTCCTAGAATCTAAGAGTTTCCGAGATACCAGCAAATATTTTTTCGCCTAATCTTGATTATACTTGGTGGGAATGATCAGTACACAAATCCCACATGGCTCACCAAATTTTGTTCTTCTAGGTTGAAGCGTTCGTTAACAGTAGCAGTTTTATTTTTAGGTTTCACTCTCTTCTCTCCTATACCGATAGATAAATTTGAAACTCTAAACCAACATGGTTTGTAGTAGCTCTTTGAAACTTGACAAAATAAAGTAGTTCTCAGTTTTTTCTCTATGGATTCTATCTTCTTCAAGTAGCCCTAAGCAGAGACTGTGGAAAAGCACTTTCATTGAAAGGGTTTGCCAATCTTCCCAGAAATTATGAGTTTCCAAAATACGAGCAAATATTTTCTCGCCCAATCTTGATGATACTTGGTGGTAATAATCAGTACACAAATAACACTTGGCTCACCAAATTTTTTTCTTTTAGCTTGAAGCATTCGTTTACAATAGCAGTTTTTATTTTTAGGATTCACTTTCTTCTCTCCTATATAGATAGATGAATTTGGAACTCTAAATCCAACATGGTTTATAGTAGCTCTTTGAAACTTGACAAAATAAAGTAGTTCTCAGTTTTGTCTCTATGGTTTGTTTCCTCGTCAACTAACCGTAATCAGAGACTGTCGAAAAGCACTTTCATTGAATGGGGTTGGAAGCGTCCTAGAATCTACGAGTTTCCGAAATACCAGTAATATTTTTTCAACCAATCTTGATCATACTTGGTGGTAATGATCAGTACACAAATCCCACTTGGCTCATCAAATTTTGTTTTTTAGGTTGAAGCGTTCGTTTACAGTAGCAGTTTTTATTTTTAGGATTCAGTCTCTTCTCTCCTATATAGATAGATGAATTTGGAACTCCAAATCAAACATGGTTTGTAGTAGCTCTTTGAAACTTGACAAAATAAAGTAGTTCTCAGTTTTTTCTGTATGGATTCTATCTTCTTCAAGTAGCCGTAAGCAGAGACTGTGGAAAAGCACTTTCATTGAAAGCGGTTGCCAAGCGTCCAAGAAATTATGAGTTTCCGAAATACGAGCAAATATTTTTTCACCAATCTTGATGATACTTGATGGTAGTGATCAGTACACAAATCCCACTTGGCTCACCAAATTTTGTTCTTCTAGGTTGAAGCGTTCGTTTACAGTAGCAGTTTTTAATTTGTGGTTTCACTCTGTTCTCTTCTATATAGATAGATGAATTTGGAACTCTAAATCCCACATGGTTTGTAGTAGCTCTTTGAAACTTGACAAAATAAAGTATTTCTCTGTTTTGTCTCTATGGTTTGTTTCCTCTTCAATTAGCCCTAATCAGAGACTGTCAAAAAGAAATTTCATTGAAAGGGTTTGAAAGCGTCCTAGAATCTAGGATTTTCCGAAAATCCAGCAATATTTTTTCAACCAAACTTGATCATACTTGGTGGTAATGATCAGTACACAAATCCCACTTGGCTCACCAAATTTTGTTCTTCCAGGTTGAAGAGTTCGTTTACAGTAGCAGTTTTTATTTTTAGGATTTACTTTCTTCTCTCCTATATACATAGATGAATTTGGAACTCTAAATCCAACATGGTTTGTAGTAGCTCTTTGAAACTTGACAAAATAAAGTAGTTCTCAGTTTTGTCTCTATGGTTTGTTTCCTCTTCAATTAACCCTAATCAGAGACTGTCGAAAAGTACTTTCATTGAAAGGGGTTGGAAGCGTCCTAGAATCTACGAGTTTTCGAAATACAAGTAATATTTTTTCAACCAATCTTGATCATACTAGGTGGTAATGATCAGTACACAAATCCCCCTTGGCTCATCAAATTTTGTTCTTTTAGGTTGAAGCATTCCTTTACAGTAGCAGTGTTATTTTCAGGTTTCACTCTGTTCTCTCCTGTATAGATAGATGAATTTGGAACTCTAAATCCAACATGGTGTGTAGTAGCTCTTTGATACTTGACAAAATAAAGCAGTTCTCAGTTTTGTCTCTATGGTTTGTTTTCTCTTCAAGTAGCCCTAAACAGAGATTGGCGAAAAGCATTTTCATTGAAAGGGGTTGGTTAGCGTCAAAGAATCTACGAGTTTGCGAAATACCAGCAAATTTTTTGTCGCCCAGTTTGATGATAGTTGGTGGTAATGATCAGTACACAAATCCCACTTGGCTCACCAAATTTTGTCCTTCCAGGTTGAAGAGTTCGTTTACATTAGCAGTTTTCATTTTTAGGTTTCACTTTCTTCTCTCCTATATAGATAGATGAATTTGGAACTCCAAATCAAACATGGTTTGTAGTACCTCTTTAAAACTTAACAAAATAAAGGAGTTCTCCGTTTCTTCTCTATGGATTCTATCTTCATCAAGTAGCCCTAAGAAGAGACTGTGGTAAAGCACTTTCATTGAAAGGGGTTGCCAATCTTCTAAGAAATTATGAGTTTCCGAAATACGAGCAAATATATTTTCACAAAATCTTGATGATACTTGATCTTAGTGATCAGTACACAAATCCCACTTGGCTCAACAAATTTTGTTCTTCTAGGTTGAAGTGTTTGTTTACAGTAGCAGTTTTTATTTTGAGGTTTCACTCTGTTCTCTCCTATATAGATAGATGAATTTGGAACTCTAAATCCAACATGGTTTGTAGTAGCTCTTTGAAACATGACAAAATAAAGTAGTTCTCAGTTTTGTCTCTATGGTTTGTTTACTCTTCACGTAGCCCAAATCGGAGACTGGCGAAAAGCACTTTCATTGAAAGGGGTTGACAAACGTCCAAGAATCTATGAGTTTCCGAAATACTAGCAAATATTTTTTCGCCCAATCTTGATGATACTTGGTGGTAATAATCAGTGCACAAATCCTACTTGGCTCACCAAATTTTTTTCTTTTAGGTTGAAGCATTCGTTTTCAGTAGCAGTTTTTATTTTTAGGATTCACTTTCTTCTCTCCTGTATAGATAGATGAATTTGGAACTCTAAATCCAATATGTTTTGTAGTAGCTCTTTGAAACTTGACAAAATAAAGTAGTTCTCAGTTTTGTCTCAATGGTTTGTTTCCTCTTCAATTAACCCTAATCAGTGACTGTCGAAAAGCCCTTTCATTGAAAGGGTTTGGAAGCGTCCTAGAATCTACGAGTTTCCGAGATTCCAGCAAATATTTTTTCACCCAATCTTCATGATTCTTGGTGGTAATAATCAGTACATAAATCCAACTTGGCTCACCAAATTTTGATCTTCTAGGTTGAAGCATTCGTTAACAGCAGCAGTTTTTATTTTACATTTCACTGTCTTCTCTCCTATATGATAGATAAATTTGGAACTCTAAATCCAACATGGTTTGTAGTACCTCTTTGAAACTTGAAAAAATAAAGTACTTCCCAGTTTTGTCTCTATGGTTTGCTTCTTCTTCAAGTAGCCCTATGCAGAGACTGTGGTAAAGCACTTTCATTGAAAGGCGTTGCCAAGCTTCAAACAAATTACGAGTTTCCGAAATACCAGCAATTATTTTTTCACCCAATCTTGAGGATACTTGGTGGTAATGATCAGTACACAAATCCCACTTGGCTCACCAATTTTGTTCTCCTAGGTTGAAGCGTTCGTTTACAGTAGCAGTTTGATTTTTAGGTTTCACTCTCTTCTCTCCTATATAAATAGATAAATTTGGAACTCTAAATCAAACATGGTTTGTAGTAGCTCTTTGAAACTTGAAAAAATAAAGTAGTTCTCAGTGTTGTCTCTATGGTTTGTTTCCTCTTCAAGTAGCCCTATGCAGAGACTGGCGAAAAGCACTTACATTGAAAGGGGTTGGAAAGCATCCAAGAATCTACGAGTTTCCGAAATACCAGCAAACATTTTTTTGCCCAATCTTGATGATATTTGGTGGTAATGATCATTATACAAATCCCACTTGGCTCACCAAATTTTTTTCTTCTAGGTTGAAGCGTTCGTTTACAGTAGCAGTTTTTATTTTTAGTTTTCACTTTCTTCTCTCCTATATAGATAGATGAATTTGGAACTCTAAATCCAACATGGTTTGTAGTAGCTCTATGAAAATTGACAAAATAAAGTAGTTCTCAGTTTTGTCTTTATGGTTTGTTTCCTCTTCAAGTAGCCCTAAGCCAAGACTGGCGAAAAGCACTTTCATTGAAAGGGGTTGCCAATATTCCAAGCAATTACGAGTTTCCGAAATACCAGCAAATATCTTTTCACCTAATCTTGATGATACTTGGTGGTAATGATCAGTACACAAATCCCACTTGGCTCATCAAATTTTGTGCTTCTATGATGAAGCGTTCGTTTACAGTAGCAGTTTATATTTTTAGGTTTCCCTCTGTTCTCTCCTATATAGATAGATGAATTTGGAACCCCAAATCAAACATGGTTTGAAGTAGCTCTTTGAAACTTGACAAAATAAAGTAGTTCTTAGTTTTTTCTCTATGGATTCTATCTTCTTCATGTAGTCCTAAGCAAAGACTGTAGAAAAACACTTTCATTGAAAGGGGTTGCCAAGCTTCCAAGAAATTATGGTTTCCGAAATACGAACAAATATTTTTTCACCCAATCGTGATGATACTTGATGGTAGTGATCAGTACACAAATCCCACTTGGCTCAAAATTTTGTTCCTCTAGGTTGAAGCGTTCATTTACAGTAGCAGTTTTTATTTTGAGATTTCACTTTCTTCTCTCCTATATAGATAGATGAATTTGGAACTCTAAATCCAACATGGTTTGTAGTAGCTCTTTGAAACTCGACAAAATAAAGTAGTTCCCAGTTTTGTCTCAATGGTTTGTTTCCTCTTCAATTAGCCCTAATCAGAGACTGGAGAAAAGCACTTTCATTGAAAGGGGTTGGAAGCGTCCTAGAATCTACGAGTGTCCGAAATACCAGAAATATTTTTTCAAACAATATTGATCATACTTGGTGGTAATGATCAGTACACAAATCCCACTTGGCTCACCAAATTTTGTTCGTCTAGGTTGAAGAGTTCGTTTACAGTAGCAGTTTTTATTTTACGTTTCACTATCTTCTCTCCTATATAGATAGATAAATTTGGAACTCTAAATCCAACATGGTTTGTAGTACCTCTTTGAAACTTGAAAAAATAAAGTACTTCCCAGTTTTGTCTCTATGGTTTGCTTCCTCTTCAAGTAGCCCTATGCAGAGACTGTGGCAAAGCACTTTCATTGAAAGGCGTTGCCAAGCTTCAAACAAATTACGAGTTTCCGAAATACCAGCAATAATTTTTTCACCCAATCTTGAGGATACTTGGTGGTAATGATCAGTACACAAATCCCACTTGGCTCACTAATTTTGTTCTCCTAGGTTGAAGCGTTCGTTTACAGTAGCAGTTTGATTTTTAGGTTTCACTCTCTTCTCTCCTATATAAATAGATAAATTTGGAACTCTAAATCAAACATGGTTTGCAGTAGCTCTTTGAAACTTGACAAAATAAAGTATTTCTCAGTTTTGTCTCTATGGTTTGTTTCCTCTTCAAGTAGCCCTATGCAGAGACTGGCGAAAAGCACTTTCATTGAAAGGGGTTGGAAAGCATCCAAGAATCTACGAGTTTCCGAAATACCAGCAAACATTTTTTCGCCCAATCTTGATGATATTTGGTGGTAATGATCATTATACAAATCCCACTTGGCTCACCAAATTTTTTTCTTCTAGGTTGAAGCGTTCGTTTACAGTAGCAGTTTTTATTTTTAGTTTTCACTTTCTTCTCTCCTATATAGATAGATGAATTTGGAACTCTAAATCCAACATGGTTTGTAGTAGCTCTATGAAAATTGACAAAATAAAGTAGTTCTCAGTTTTGTCTTTATGGTTTGTTTCCTCTTCAAGTAGCCCTAAGCCAAGACTGGCGAAAAGCACTTTCATTGAAAGGGGTTGCCAATATTCCAAGCAATTACGAGTTTCCGAAATACCAGCAAATATCTTTTCACCTAATCTTGATGATACTTGGTGGTAATGATCAGTACACAAATCCCACTTGGCTCATCAAATTTTGTGCTTCTATGATGAAGCGTTCGTTAACAGTAGCAGTTTATATTTTTAGGTTTCCCTCTGTTCTCTCCTATATAGATAGATGAATTTGGAACCCCAAATCAAACATGGTTTGAAGTAGCTCTTTGAAACTTGACAAAATAAAGTAGTTCTTAGTTTTTTCTCTATGGATTCTATCTTCTTCATGTAGCCCTAAGCAAAGACTGTAGAAAAACACTTTCATTGAAAGGGGTTGACAAGCTTCCAAGAAATTATGGTTTCCGAAATACGAACAAATATTTTTTCACCCAATCGTGATGATACTTGATGGTAGTGATCAGTACACAAATCCCACTTGGCTCAAAATTTTGTTCCTCTAGGTTGTAGCGTTCATTTACAGTAGCAGTTTTTATTTTGAGGTTTCACTTTCTTCTCTCCTATATAGATAGATGAATTTGGAACTCTAAATCCAACATGGTTTGTAGTAGCTCTTTGAAACTTGACAAAATAAAGTAGTTCTCAGTTTTGTCTCAATGGTTTGTTTCCTCTTCAATTAGCCCTAATCAGAGACTGGAGAAAAGCACTTTCATTGAAAGGGGTTGGAAGCGTCCTAGAATCTACGAGTGTCCGAAATACCAGAAATATTTTTTCAAACAATATTGATCATACTTGGTGGTAATGATCAGTACACAAATCCCACTTGGCTCACCAAATTTTGTTCGTCTAGGTTGAAGAGTTCGTTTACAGTAGCAGTTTTTATTTTACGTTTCACTATCTTCTCTCCTATATAGATAGATAAATTTGGAACTCTAAATCCAACATGGTTTGTAGTACCTCTTTGAAACTTGAAAAAATAAAGTACTTCCCAGTTTTGTCTCTATGGTTTGCTTCCTCTTCAAGTAGCCCTATGCAGAGACTGTGGCAAAGCACTTTCATTGAAAGGCGTTGCCAAGCTTCAAACAAATTACGAGTTTCCGAAATACCAGCAATAATTTTTTCACCCAATCTTGAGGATACTTGGTGGTAATGATCAGTACACAAATCCCACTTGGCTCACTAATTTTGTTCTCGTAGGTTGAAGCGTTCGTTTACAGTAGCAGTTTGATTTTTAGGTTTCACTCTCTTCTCTCCTATATAAATAGATAAATTTGGAACTCTAAATCAAACATGGTTTGCAGTAGCTCTTTGAAACTTGACAAAATAAAGTATTTCTCAGTTTTGTCTCTATGGTTTGTTTCCTCTTCAAGTAGCCCTATGCAGAGACTGGCGAAAAGCACTTTCATTGAAAGGGGTTGGAAAGCATCCAAGAATCTACGAGTTTCCGAAATACCAGCAAACATTTTTTCGCCCAATCTTGATGATATTTGGTGGTAATGATCATTATACAAATCCCACTTGGCTCACCAAATTTTTTTCTTCTAGGTTGAAGCGTTCGTTTACAGTAGCAGTTTTTATTTTTAGTTTTCACTTTCTTCTCTCCTATATAGATAGATGAATTTGGAACTCTAAATCCAACATGGTTTGTAGTAGCTCTATGAAAATTGACAAAATAAAGTAGTTCTCAGTTTTGTCTTTATGGTTTGTTTCCTCTTCAAGTAGCCCTAAGCCAAGACTGGCGAAAAGCACTTTCATTGAAAGGGGTTGCCAATATTCCAAGCAATTACGAGTTTCCGAAATACCAGCAAATATCTTTTCACCTAATCTTGATGATACTTGGTGGTAATGATCAGTACACAAATCCCACTTGGCTCATCAAATTTTGTGCTTCTATGATGAAGCGTTCGTTAACAGTAGCAGTTTATATTTTTAGGTTTCCCTCTGTTCTCTCCTATATAGATAGATGAATTTGGAACCCCAAATCAAACATGGTTTGAAGTAGCTCTTTGAAACTTGACAAAATAAAGTAGTTCTCAGTTTTTTCTCTATGGATTCTATCTTCTTCATGTAGCCCTAAGCAAAGACTGTAGAAAAACACTTTCATTGAAAGGTGTTGACAAGCTTCCAAGAAATTATGGTTTCCGAAATACGAACAAATATTTTTTCACCCAATCGTGATGATACTTGATGGTAGTGATCAGTACACAAATCCCACTTGGCTCAAAATTTTGTTCTTCTAGGTTGAAGCGTTCATTTACAGTAGCAGTTTTTATTTTGAGGTTTCACTTTCTTCTCTCCTATATAGATAGATGAATTTGGAACTCTAAATCCAAAATGGTTTGTAGTAGCTCTTTGAAACTTGACAAAATAAAGTAGTTCTCAGTTTTGTCTCAATGGTTTGTTTCCTCTTCAATTAGCCCTAATCAGAGACTGGAGAAAAGCACTTTCATTGAAAGGGGTTGGAAGCGTCCTAGAATCTACGAGTGTCCGAAATACCAGAAATATTTTTTCAAACAATATTGATCATACTTGGTGGTAATGATCAGTACACAAATCCCACTTGGCTCACCAAATTTTGTTCTTCTAGGTTGAAGAGTTCGTTTACAGTAGCAGTTTTTATTTTACGTTTCACTATCTTCTCTCCTATATAGATAGATAAATTTGGAACTCTAAATCCAACATGGTTTGTAGTACCTCTTTGAAACTTGAAAAAATAAAGTACTTCCCAGTTTTGTCTCTATGGTTTGCTTCCTCATCAAGTAGCCCTATGCAGAGACTGTGGTAAAGCACTTTCATTGAACGGCGTTGCCAAGCTTCAAACAAATTACGAGTTTCCGAAATACCAGCAATTATTTTTTCACCCAATCTTGAGGATACTTGGTGGTAATGATCAGTACACAAATCCCACTTGGCTCACCAATTTTGTTCTCCTAGGTTGAAGCGTTCGATTACAGTAGCAGTTTGATTTTTAGGTTTCACTCTCTTCTCTCCTATATAAATAGATAAATTTGGAACTCTAAATCAAACATGGTTTGCAGTAGCTCTTTGAAACTTGACAAAATAAAGTAGTTCTCAGTTTTGTCTCTATGGTTTGTTTCCTCTTCAAGTAGCCCTATGCAGAGACTGGCGAAAAGCACTTTCATTGAAAGGGGTTGGAAAGCATCCAAGAATCTACGAGTTTCCGAAATACCAGCAAACATTTTTTCGCCCAATCTTGATGATATTTTGTGGTAATGATCATTATACAAATCCCACTTGGCTCACCAAATTTTTTTCTTCTAGGTTGAAGCGTTCGTTTACAGTAGCAGTTTTTATTTTTAGTTTTCACTTTCTTCTCTCCTATATAGATAGATGAATTTGGAACTCTAAATCCAACATGGTTTGTAGTAGCTCTATGAAAATTGACAAAATAAAGTAGTTCTCAGTTTTGTCTTTATGGTTTGTTTCCTCTTCAAGTAGCACTAAGCCAAGACTGGTGAAAAGCACTTTCATTGAAAGGGGTTGCCAATATTCCAAGAAATTACGAGTTTCCGAAATACCAGCAAGTATCTTTTCACCTAATCTTGATGATACTTGGTGGTAATGATCAGTACACAAATCCCTCTTGGCTCACCAAATTTTGTTCTTCCAGGTTGAAGTGTTCGTTTACAGTAGCAGTTTTTATTTTTAGGATTTACTTTCTTCTCTCCTATATAGATAGATGAATTTGGAACTCTAAATCCAACATGGTTTGTAGTAGCTCTTTGAAACTTGACAAAATAAAGTAGTTCTCAGTTTTGTCTCTATGGTTTGTTTCCTCTTCAATTAACCCTAATCAGAGACTGTCGAAAAGTACTTTCATTGAAATGGGTTGGAAGCGTCCTAGAATCTACGAGTTTTCGAAATACCAGTAATATTTTTTTCAACCAATCTTGATCATACTAGGTGGTAATGATCAGTACACAAATCCCCCTTGGCTCATCAAATTTTGTTCTTTTAGGTTGAAGCGTTCGTTTACAGTAGCAGTTTTATTTTCAGGTTTCACTCTGTTCTCTCCTGTATAGATAGACGAATTTGGAACTCTAAATCCAACATGGTGTGTAGTAGCTCTTTAAAGCTTGACAAAATAAAGCAGTTCTCAGTTTTGTCTCTATGGTTTGTTTTCTCTTCAAGTAGCCCTAAACAGAGATTGGCGAAAAGCATTTTCATTGAAAGGGGTTGGTTAGTGTCAAAGAATCTACGAGTTTGCGAAATACCAGCAAATTTTTTGTCGCCCAGTTTGATGATAGTTGGTGGTAATGATCAGTACACAAATCCCACTTGGCTCACCAAATTTTGTCCTTCCAGGTTGAAGAGTTCGTTTACATTAGCAGTTTTTATTTTTAGGTTTCACTCTCTTCTCTCCTATATAGATAGATGAATTTGGAACTCCAAATCAAACATGGTTTGTAGTAGCTCTTTGAAACTTAACAAAACAAAGTAGTTCTCCGTTTTTTCTCTATGGATTCTATCTTCATCAAGTAGCCCTAAGCAGAGACTGTGGTAAAGCACTTTCATTGAAAGGGGTTGCCAATTTTCTAAGAAATTATGAGTTTCTGAAATACCAGCAAATATTTTTTCACCCAATCTTGATGAAACTTGGTGGTAATGATCAGTATACAAATACCACTTGGCTCACCAAATTTTTTTCTTCTAGGTTGAAGCGTTTGTTTACAGTAGCAGTTTTTATTTTTAGTTTTCACTTTCTTCTCTCCTATATAGATAGATGAATTTGGAACTATAAATCCAACATGCTTTGTAGTAGCTCTTTGAAACTTGACAATATAAAGTAGTTCTCAGTTTTGTCTCTATGGTTTGGTAACTCTTCAAGTAGCCCTAATCAGAGACTAGTGAAAAGCACTTTCATTGAAAGGGGATGGCAAGCGTCCCAGAATCTACGAGTTTCCAAAATACCAGCAAATATTTTTTCACCCAATCTTGATGATACTTGGTGGTAATGATCAGTACACAAATGCCACTTGGCTCACCAAATTTTGTCTTTAAGATTGAAGCGTTCGCTTACAGTAGCAGTTTTTATTTTTAGGATTCACTCTCTTCTCTCCTATGTAGATAGATGAATTTGGAACTCTAAATCCAACATGGTTTGTAGTAGCTCTTTGATACTTGACAAAATAAAGTAGTTATCAGTTTTGTCTCTATGGTTTGTTTCCTCTTCAATTAGCCCTAATCAGAGACTGCAGTAAAGCACTTTCATTGAAAGGGGTTGGAAGCGTCCTAGAATCTAAGAGTTTCCGAGATACCAGCAAATATTTTTTCGCCTAATCTTGATTATACTTGGTGGTAATGATCAGTACACAAATCCCACATGGCTCACCAAATTTTTTTCTTCTAGGTTGAAGCGTTCGTTAACAGTAGCAGTTCTTATTTTTAGGATTCACTTTCTTCTCTCCTATATAGATAGATGAATTTGGAACTCTAAATCCAACATGGTTTATAGTAGCTCTTTGAAACTTGACAAAATAAAGTAGTTCTCAGTTTTGTCTCTATGGTTTGTTTCCTCGTCAACTAACCGTAATCAGAGACTGTCGAAAAGCACTTTCATTGAATGGGGTTGGAAGCGTCCTAGAATCTACGAGTTTCCGAAATACCAGTAATATTTTTTCAACCAATCTTGATCATACTTGGTGGTAATGATCAGTACACAAATCCCACTTGGCTCATCAAATTTTGTTTTTTAGGTTGAAGCGTTCGTTTACAGTAGCAGTTTTTATTTTTAGGATTCAGTCTCTTCTCTCCTATATAGATAGATGAATTTGGAACTCCAAATCAAACATGGTTTGTAGTAGCTCTTTGAAACTTGACAAAATAAAGTAGTTCTCAGTTTTTTCTCTATGGATTCTATCTTCTTCAAGTAGCCGTAAGCAGAGACTGTGGAAAAGCACTTTCATTGAAAGCGGTTGCCAAGCGTCCAAGAAATTATGAGTTTCCAAAATACGAGCAAATATTTTTTCACCAATCTTGATGATACTTGATGGTAGTGATCAGTACACAAATCCCACTTGGCTCACCAAATTTTGTTCTTCTAGGTTGAAGCGTGCGTTTACAGTAGCAGTTTTTAATTTGTGGTTTCACTCTGTTCTCTTCTATATAGATAGATGAATTTGGAACTCTAAATCCAACATGGTTTGTAGTAGCTCTTCGAACCTTGACAAAATAAAGTATTTCTCAGTTTTGTCTCTATGGTTTGTTTCCTCTTCAATTAGCCCTAATCAGAGACTGTCAAAAAGAACTTTCATTGAAAGGGTTTGAAAGCGTCCTAGAATCTACGAGTTTCCGAAAATCCAGCAATATTTTTTCAACCAAACTTGATCATACTTGGTGGTAATGATCAGTACACAAATCCCACTTGGCTCACCAAATTTTGTTCTTCCAGGTTGAAGAGTTCGTTTACAGTAGCAGTTTTTATTTTTAGGATTTACTTTCTTCTCTCCTATATAGATAGATGAATTTGGAACTCTAAATCCAACATGGTTTGTAGTAGCTCTTTGAAACTTGACAAAATAAAGTAGTTCTCAGTTTTGTCTCTATGGTTTGTTTCCTCTTCAATTAACCCTAATCAGAGACTGTCGAAAAGTACTTTCATTGAAAGGGGTTGGAAGCGTCCTAGAATCTACGAGTTTTCGAAATACAAGTAATATTTTTTCAACCAATCTTGATCATACTAGGTGGTAATGATCAGTACACAAATCCCCCTTGGCTCATCAAATTTTGTTCTTTTAGGTTGAAGCATTCGTTTACAGTAGCAGTTTTATTTTCAGGTTTCACTCTGTTCTCTCCTGTATAGATAGATGAATTTGGAACTCTAAATCCAACATGGTGTGTAGTAGCTCTTTGATACTTGACAAAATAAAGCAGTTCTCAGTTTTGTCTCTATGGTTTGTTTTCTCTTCAAGTAGCCCTAAACAGAGATTGGCGAAAAGCATTTTCATTGAAAGGGGTTGGTTAGCGTCAAAGAATCTACGAGTTTGCGAAATACCAGCAAATTTTTTGTCGCCCAGTTTGATGATAGTTGGTGGTAATGATCAGTACACAAATCCCACTTGGCTCACCAAATTTTGTCCTTCCAGGTTGAAGAGTTCGTTTACATTAGCAGTTTTCATTTTTAGGTTTCACTCTCTTCTCTCCTATATAGATAGATGAATTTGGAACTCCAAATCAAACATGGTTTGTAGTAGCTCTTTAAAACTTAACAAAATAAAGGAGTTCTCCGTTTTTTCTCTATGGATTCTATCTTCATCAAGTAGCCCTAAGCAGAGACTGTGGTAAAGCACTTTCATTGAAAGGGGTTGCCAATCTTCTAAGAAATTATGAGTTTCCGAAATACGAGCAAATATATTTTCACAAAATCTTGATGATACTTGATCTTAGTGATCAGTACACAAATCCCACTTGGCTCAACAAATTTTGTTCTTCTAGGTTGAAGCGTTTGTTTACAGTAGCAGTTTTTATTTTGAGGTTTCACTCTGTTCTCTCCTATATAGATAGATGAATTTGGAACTCTAAATCCAACATGGTTTGTAGTAGCTCTTTGAAACATGACAAAATAAAGTAGTTCTCAGTTTTGTCTCTATGGTTTGTTTACTCTTCACGTAGCCCAAATCGGAGACTGGCGAAAAGCACTTTTATTGAAAGGGGTTGACAAACGTCCAAGAATCTATGAGTTTCCGAAATACTAGCAAATATTTTTTCGCCCAATCTTGATGATACTTGGTGGTAATAATCAGTACACAAATCCTACTTGGCTCACCAAATTTTTTTCTTTTAGTTTGAAGCATTCCTTTTCAGTAGCAGTTTTTATTTTTAGGATTCACTTTCTTCTCTCCTGTATAGATAGATGAATTTGGAACTCTAAATCCAACATGTTTTGTAGTAGCTCTTTGAAACTTGACAAAATAAAGTAGTTCTCAGTTTTGTCTCTATGGTTTGTTTCCTCTTCAATTAACCCTAATCAGTTACTGTCGAAAAGCACTTTCATTGAAAGGGTTTGGAAGCGTCCTAGAATCTATGAGTTTCCGAGATTCCAGCAAATATTTTTTCACCCAAGCTTGATTGTACTTGGTGGTAATGATCAGTACACAAATCCCACATGGCTCACCAAATTTTGTTCTTCTAGGTTGAAGCGTTCGTTTACAGTAGCAATTTTTATTTTGAGGTTTCACTCTCTTCTCTCCTATATAGATATATTAATCTGGAACTCTAAATCCAACATGGCTTGTAGTAGCTCTTTGAAACTTGACAATATAAAGTAATTCTCAGTTTTGTCTCTATGGTTTGTTTCCTCTTCAAGTAGCGCTAATCAGAGACTGGCGAAAAGCCCTTTAATTGAAAGGGGTTGGCAAGCGTCCAAGAATGTAAGAGTTTCCGAAATTCCAGCAAATATTTTTTCGCCCAATCTTCATGATTCTTGGTGGTAATAATCAGTACATACATCCAACTTGGCTCACCAAATTTTGTTCTTCTAGGTTGAAGCATTCGTTAACAGCAGCAGTTTTTATTTTACGTTTCACTGTCTTCTCTCCTATATGATAGATAAATTTGGAACTCTAAATCCAACATGGTTTGTAGTACCTCTTTGAAACTTGAAAAAATAAAGTACTTCCCAGTTTTGTCTCTATGGTTTTCTTCCTCTTCATGTAGCCCTATGCAGAGACTGTGGTAGAGCACTTTCATTGAAAGGCGTTGCCAAGCTTCAAACAAATTACGAGTTTCCGAAATACCAGCAATTATTTTTTCACCCAATCTTGAGGATACTTGGTGGTAATGATCAGTACACAAATCCCACTTGGCTCACCAATTTTGTTCTCCCAGGTTGAAGGGTTCGTTTACAGTAGCAGTTTGATTTTTAGGTTTCACTCTCTTCTCTCCTATATAAATAGATAAATTTGGAACTGTAAATCAAACATGGTTTGTAGTAGCTCTTTGAAACTTGAAAAAATAAAGTAGTTCTCAGTGTTGTCTCTATGGTTTGTTTCCTCTTCAAGTAGCCCTATGCAGAGACTGGCGAAAAGCACTTTCATTGAAAGGGGTTGGAAAGCATCCAAGAATCTACGAGTTTCCGAAATACCAGCAAACATTTTTTTGCCCAATCTTGATGATATTTGGTGGTAATGATCAGTATACAAATCCCACTTGGCTCACCAAATTTTTTTCTTCTAGGTTGAAGAGTTCGTTTACAGTAGCAGTTTTTATTTTTAGTTTTCACTTTCTTCTCTCCTATATAGATAGATGAATTTGGAACTCTAAATCCAACATGGTTTGTAGTAGCTCTATGAAAATTGACAAAATAAAGTAGTTCTCAGTTTTGTCTTTATGGTTTGTTTCCTCTTCAAGTAGCCCTAAGCCAAGACTGGCGAAAAGCACTTTCATTGAAAGGGGTTGCCAATATTCCAAGCAATTACGAGTTTCCGAAATACCAGCAAATATCTTTTCACCTAATCTTGATGATACTTGGTGGTAATGATCAGTACACAAATCCCACTTGGCTCATCAAATTTTGTGCTTCTATGATGAAGCGTTCGTTTACAGTAGCAGTTTATATTTTTAGGTTTCCCTCTGTTCTCTCTTATATAGATAGATGAATTTGGAACCCCAAATCAAACATGGTTTGAAGTAGCTCTTTGAAACTTGACAAAATAAAGTAGTTCTCAGTTTTTTCTCTATGGATTCTATCTTCTTCATGTAGCCCTAAGCAAAGACTGTAGAAAAACACTTTCATTGAAAGGGGTTGCCAAGCTTCCAAGAAATTATGGTTTCCGAAATACGAACAAATATTTTTTCACCCAATCGTGATGATACTTGATGGTAGTGATCAGTACACAAATCCCACTTGGCTCAAAATTTTGTTCTTCTAGGTTGAAGCGTTCATTTACAGTAGCAGTTTTTATTTTGAGGTTTCACTTTCTTCTCTCCTATATAGATAGATGAATTTGGAACTCTAAATCCAAAATGGTTTGTAGTAGCTCTTTGAAACTTGACAAAATAAAGTAGTTCTCAGTTTTGTCTCAATGGTTTGTTTCCTCTTCAATTAGCCCTAATCAGAGACTGGAGAAAAGCACTTTCATTGAAAGGGGTTGGAAGCGTCCTAGAATCTACGAGTGTCCGAAATACCAGAAATATTTTTTCAAACAATATTGATCATACTTGGTGGTAATGATCAGTACACAAATCCCACTTGGCTCACCAAATTTTGTTCTTCTAGGTTGAAGAGTTCGTTTACAGTAGCAGTTTTTATTTTACGTTTCACTATCTTCTCTCCTATATAGATAGATAAATTTGGAACTCTAAATCCAACATGGTTTGTAGTACCTCTTTGAAACTTGAAAAAATAAAGTACTTCCCAGTTTTGTCTCTATGGTTTGCTTCCTCTTCAAGTAGCCCTATGCAGAGACTGTGGTAAAGCACTTTCATTGAAAGGCGTTGCCAAGCTTCAAACAAATTACGAGTTTCCGAAATACCAGCAATTATTTTTTCACCCAATCTTGAGGATACTTGGTGGTAATGATCAGTACACAAATCCCACTTGGCTCACCAATTTTGTTCTCCTAGGTTGAAGCGTTCGTTTACAGTAGCAGTTTGATTTTTAGGTTTCACTATCTTCTCTCCTATATAAATAGATAAATTTGGAACTCTAAATCAAACATGGTTTGCAGTAGCTCTTTGAAACTTGACAAAATAAAGTAGTTCTCAGTTTTGTCTCTATGGTTTGTTTCCTCTTCAAGTAGCCCTATGCAGAGACTGGAGAAAAGCACTTTCATTGAAAGGGGTTGGAAAGCATCCAAGAATCTACGAGTTTCCGAAATACCAGCAAACATTTTTTCGCCCAATCTTGATGATATTTTGTGGTAATGATCATTATACAAATCCCACTTGGCTCACCAAATTTTTTTCTTCTAGGTTGAAGCGTTCGTTTACAGTAGCAGTTTTTATTTTTAGTTTTCACTTTCTTCTCTCCTATATAGATAGATGAATTTTGAACTCTAAATCCAACATGGTTTGTAGTAGCTCTATGAAAATTGACAAAATAAAGTAGTTCTCAGTTTTGTCTTTATGGTTTGTTTCCTCTTCAAGTAGCCCTAAGCCAAGACTGGTGAAAACCCCTTTCATTGAAAGGGGTTGCCAATATTCCAAGAAATTACGAGTTTCCGAAATACCAGCAAGTATCTTTTAACCTAATCTTGATGATACTTGGTGGTAATGATCAGTACACAAATCCCTCTTGGCTCACCAAATTTTGTTCTTCCAGGTTGAAGAGTTCGTTTACAGTAGCAGTTTTTATTTTTAGGATTTACTTTCTTCTCTCCTATATAGATAGATGAATTTGGAACTCTAAATCCAACATGGTTTGTAGTAGCTCTTTGAAACTTGACAAAATAAAGTAGTTCTCAGTTTTGTCTCTATGGTTTGTTTCCTCTTCAATTAACCCTAATCAGAGACTGTCGAAAAGTACTTTCATTGAAATGGGTTGGAAGCGTCCTAGAATCTACGAGTTTTCGAAATACCAGTAATATTTTTTTCAACCAATCTTGATCATACTAGGTGGTAATGATCAGTACACAAATCCCCCTTGGCTCATCAAATTTTGTTCTTTTAGGTTGAAGCGTTCGTTTACAGTAGCAGTTTTATTTTCAGGTTTCACTCTGTTCTCTCCTGTATAGATAGACGAATTTGGAACTCTAAATCCAACATGGTGTGTAGTAGCTCTTTGATACTTGACAAAATAAAGCAGTTCTCAGTTTTGTCTCTATGGTTTGTTTTCTCTTCAAGTAGCCCTAAACAGAGATTGGCGAAAAGCATTTTCATTGAAAGGGGTTGGTTAGCGTCAAAGAATCTACGAGTTTGCGAAATACCAGCAAATTTTTTGTCGCCCAGTTTGATGATAGTTGGTGGTAATGATCAGTACACAAATCCCACTTGGCTCACCAAATTTTGTCCTTCCAGGTTGAAGAGTTCGTTTACATTAGCAGTTTTTATTTTTAGGTTTCACTCTCTTCTCTCCTATATAGATAGATGAATTTGGAACTCCAAATCAAACATGGTTTGTAGTAGCTCTTTGAAACTTAACAAAACAAAGTAGTTCTCCGTTTTTTCTCTATGGATTCTATCTTCATCAAGTAGCCCTAAGCAGAGACTGTGGTAAAGCACTTTCATTGAAAGGGGTTGCCAATCTTCTAAGAAACTATGAGTTTCCGAAATACCACTAAATTTTGTTCTTCTAGGTTGAAGCGTTCGTTTAGAATACCAGTTTTTATTTTTAGGTTTCACTCTCTTCTCTCCTATATAAATAGATTAATTTGGAACTCTAAATCCAACATGGTTTGTAGTAGCTTTTGAAACTTGAGAAAATAAAGAAGTTCTCAGTTTTGTCTCTATGGTTTTTTTACTATTCATGTAGCTCTAATCAGAGACTGGCGAAAAGCACTTTCATTGAAAGGGGTTGGCAAGTGTCCAAAAATCTACGAGTTTCCGTAATACCAGCAAATATTTTTTCACCCCGTCTTGATGGTAATGATCAGTACACAAATTCCACTTGGCTCACCAAATGTTGTTCTTCTAAGTTGAAGCATACATTTACAGTAGCAGTTTTTATATTTTGGTTTCACTCTCTTCTCTCCTATATAGATAGATGAATTTGGAACTCTAAATCCAAGATGGTTTGTAGTAGCTCTTTGAAACTTGACAAAATAAAGTAGTTCTCAGTTTTGTATCTGTGGTTTGTTTCCTCTTCAAGTAGCCCTAATCAGAGACTGGCGAATCTTGATGATACTTGGTGGGAATAATCAGTACACAAATCCCACTTGGCTCACCAAATTTTGTGCTTCTAGGTTGAAGCGTTCGTTTACAGTAGCAGTTTTTATTTTTATTTTTCACTCTGTTCTCTCCTATATAGATTGATGAATTTGGAACTCTAAATCCAAGATGGTTTGTACTAGCTCTTTGAAACTTGACAAAATAAAGTAGTTCTCAGTTTTGTATCTATGGTTTGTTTCCTCCTCAAATAGCCCTAATCAGAGACTGGCGAATCTTGATGATACTTGGTGGGAATGATCAGTACACAAATCCCACTTGGCTCACCAAATTTTGTGCTTCTAGGTTGAAGCGCTCATTTACAGTAGCAGTTTTTATTTTTAGGTTTCACTATGTTGTCTCCTATATAGATAGATGAATTTGGAACTCTAAATCCAACATAGATTGCAGTAGCTCTTTGAAACTTGACAAAATAAAGTAGTTCTCATTTTTGTCTCTATGGTTTGTTTCCTCTTCATGTAGCCATAAGCCGAGAATGGCGAAAATCCCTTCCATTGAAAGGGGTTGCCAAACTTCAAAAAATTACGTGTTTCCGAAATACCAGCAAATATTTTTCACCCAATCTTAATGAATCTTGGTGGTAATGATCAGTACACAAATCCCTCTTGGCTCACCAAATTTTGTGCTTCTAGGTTGAAGCGTTCATTTGCAGTAGCAGTTTTTATTTTTAGGTTTCACTCTGTTCTCTCCTAAATAGATAGATGAAATTGGAACTCTAAATCCAAGATGGTTTGTAGTAGCTTTTTGAAACTTGACAAAATAAAGTAGTTCTCAGTTTTGTATCTATGGTTTGTTTCCTCTTCAATTAGCCCTAATCAGAGACTGGCGAATCTTGATGATACTTGGTGGGAATAATCAGTACACAAATCCCACTTGGCTCACCAAATTTTGTGCTTGTAGGTTGAAGCGTTTGTTTAAAGTAGCAGTTTTTATTTTTATTTTTCACTCTGTTCTCTCCTATATAGATTGATGAATTTGGAACTCTAAATCCAAGATGGTTTGTAGTAGCTCTTTGAAACTTGATAAATTAAAGTAGTTCTCAGTTTTGTATCTATGGTTTGTTTCCTCCTCAAATAGCCCTAATCAGAGACTGGCGAATCTTGATGATACTTGGTGCGAATGATCAGTGCACAAATCCCACTTGGCTCACCAAGTTTTGTGCTTCTAGGTTGAAGCGTTCGTTTACAGTAGCAGTTTATATTTTAGGTTTCAGTCTGTTGTCTCCTATATAGATAGATGAATTTGGAACTCTAAATCCAGCGTGGTTTGACGTAGCTCTTTGAAACTTGATAAATTAAAGTAGTTCTCTGTTTTGTCTCTATGGTTTGTTTCCTCTTGAAGTAGCCCTAAGAATAGACTGAGGAAAAGAACTTTCAATGAGAGGGGTTGCCAAGCTTCCAAGAAATTATAAGTTTCCGAAATACCAGCAAACATTTCTTCACCCAATCTTGATGATACTTGGTGGTAATGATCAGTACACAAATCCCACTAGGCTCACCAAAATTTGTTTTTCTAGGTTGAAGCGTTCCTTTACAGTAGCAGTTTGTATTTTTATGTTTCACTCTGTTCTCTCCTATATAGATAGATGAATTTGGAACTCTAAATCAAACATCGTTTGAAAGTAGCTCTTTGAAACTTGACAAAATAAAGTAGTTCTCAGTTTTGTCTCTATGGTTTGTTTCCTCTTCAAGTAGCCCTAATCAGAGACTGGCAAACAGTACTTACATTGAAAGGGGTTGGCAAGCGTTAAAGATCTACGGTTTTCCGAAAGACCAGCAAATATTTTTTTGCCCAATTTACATGATACTTTGTGGTAATGATCAGTACACAAATCCCACTTGGTTCACCAAATTTTGTGTTTCTATGTTGAAGCGTTCGTTTACAGTAGCAGTTTGTATTTTTATGTTTCACTCTGTTGTCTCCTATATAGATAGATAAATTTGGAACTCTAAGTTAAACATGGTTTGTAGTAGCTCTTTGAAACTTGACAAAATAAAGTAGTTCTCAGTTTTTTCTCTATGGTTTGTTCCTCTTCAAGTAGCCCTAATTAGAGACTGTGGAACAGCACATTCATTGAAAGGGGTTGCCAAACTTCCAAGAATTATGACTTTCTGAAATACCAGCAAACATTTTTTCACATAATCTTGATAATACTTGGTGGTAATGATCAGTACAGAAATCCCTCTTGGCTCACCAAAATTTGTTCTTCTAGGTTGAAGCGTTCTATTACAGTAGGAGTTTGTATTTTTAGGTTTCAATCTGTTGTCTCCTACATAGATAGATGAATTTGGAACTCTAAATCCAACATGGTTCGTAGTAGCTATTTGAAACTTGACAAAATAAAGTAGTTCTCAGTTTTTTCTCTATGGTTTGTTCCTCTTCAAGTAGCCCTAATTAGAGACTGTGGAACAGCACATTCATTGAAATGGGTTGCCAAGCTTCCTAGAAATTATGAATTTCCAAAATACCAGCAAATATTTTTTCACCCTATCTTGATGATACTCGTTGGTAATGATCAGTACACAAGTCCCACTTGGATCACCAAAATTTGTTCTTGTAGGTTGAAGCGTTCGTTTACAGTACCAGATTTTCTTTTTAGGTTTCACTCTGTTCTCTCCTATATAGTTATATAAATTTGGAACTATAAATCCAACATGGTTTGTAGTAGCTCCTTGAAACTTGAAAAGATAAAGCAGTACTCAGTTTTGTCTCTATGGTTTGTTTCCTCTTCAAGTAGCCCTAAGCAGAGACGGTGGAAAAGCAATTTCATTGAAACGGGTTGCCAAGCTTCCAAGAATTTACGACTTTTCGAAATACCAGCAAATATTTTTTCATCCAATCTTGATGATACTTGGTGGAAATGATCAGTACACCAATCCCACTAGGCTCACCAAAATTTGTTGTTCTAGTTTGAAGCGTTCGTTTATAGTAGCAGTTTGTATTTTTATGTTTCACTCTGTTCTCTCCTATATAGATAGATGAATTTGGATCTATAAATCCAACATGCTTTGTAGTAGCTCTTTGAAACTTGACAAAAGAAAGTAGTTCTCATTTTTTTCTCTATGGTTTGTTTCCTCTTCAAGTAGCCTTAAGCAGAGAATGGCGAAAAGCACTTTCATTGAAAGGGGTTGCCAAGCTTCCAAGAAATTACGAGTTTCCGAAATACAAGCCAATGTTTTTTCACCCAATCTTTATGGTACTTGGTGGTAATGATCAGTACACAAATCCCACGTGGCTCACCAAATTTTGTTCTTCTAGGTTGAAGCGTTCGTTAACAGTAGCAGTGTTTATTGTTAGGATTCACGATGTTCTCTCCTTTATAGATAGATGAAATTGGAACTCTAAATCCAACATGGTTTGTAGTAGCTCTTTGAAACTTGACAAATAAAGTAATTCTCAGTTTTGTCTCTATGGCTTGCTTCCTCTTCAAGTAGCCCTATGCACAGACTGTGGAAAAGGACTTTCATTGAAAGGGGTTGACACGCTTCCAAGAAATCTCGATTTTCCGAAATACCAGCAAATAATTTTTCACCCAATCTTGATGATACTTGGTGGTAATGATCAGTTCACAAATCCTACTTGGCTCACCAGATTGGGTTCTTCTAGGTTGAAGCGTTATTTACAGTAGAAATTTGTATTTTTAGTTTTCCCTTGTTCTCTCCTATACAGATAGATGAATTTGGAACTCTAAATCCAACCTGGTTTGTAGTAGCTCCTTGAAACTTGACAAAATAAAGAAATTCTCAGTTTTGTCTCTATGGTTTGTTTCCTCTTCAAGTAGCCCTAAACAGAGACTGTGGAAAAGCACTTTCATTGAAAGTGGTTGCCAAGCTTCCAAGAAATTACGAGTGTCCAAAATACCAGCAAATATTTTTTCACCCAATCTTGATCATACTTGGTGGTAATTATCAGTATACCAATCCCACTTGGCTCACCAAATTTTGTGCTTCTAGGTTGAAGCGTTCGTTTACAGTAGTAGTTTTTATATTTATGTTTCACTCTGTTCTCTCCAATATAGATAGACGAATTTGGAACTCTAAATCCAACATGGTTTGTAGTAGCTCTTTGAAACTTGACAAAAAAAAGTAGTTATCAGTTTTGTCTCTATGGTTTGTTTCCTCTTCAAGTACCCCTACGCAGAGACAGGCGAAAAGCTATTACATTGAAAGGGGTTGCCAAATTTCCAAGAAATTATGAGTTCACGAAATACCAGCAAATATTCTTTCCCCCAATCTTGATGATACTGGGTGGTAATGATCAGTACAGAAATTTCACTTGTCTCACCAAGTTTTCTTCTTCTGGGTTGAGGCGTTCGTTTACAGTTACAGTTTTTATTTTTAGGTTTCACTCTGTTCTCTCCTATATAGATAGATGAATTTGGAACTCTAAATCCAACATCGTTTGTAGTAGCTTCTTTGAAAATTGACTAAATAAAGTAGTTCTTAGTTTTGTCTCTATGGTTTGTTTCATATTCATGTAGACCTAAGCAGAGAATGTGGAAAAACACTTTCATTGAAAGGGGTAGCCAAGCTTTCAAGCAATTACGAGTTTTCGATATACCAGCAAATATTTTTTCACCATTTTTGATGATACTAGTTGGTAATGATCAGAACACAAATCCCACTTGGCACACCAAATTTTGTTCTTCTAGTTTGAAGCGTTCTTTTACGGTAGCAGTTTTTTATTTTTAGGTGTCACTTTGTTCTCACCTATACAGATAGATGAATTTGGAACACTTAATCGAACATGGTTTGCAGTAGCTCATTGAAACTTGACAAAATAAAGTAATTCTCAGTTTTGTCTCCATGGTTTTTTTCCTCTTCAACTAGCCCTAACAGAGACTGTGGAAAAGCAGTTTAATTGAAAGGGGTTGCCAAGCTTCCAAGAAATTACGAGTTTCCCAAATACCAGAAAATATTTTTTCACCCAATCTTGATGATACTTGGTGGTAATGATCAGTACAAAAATCCCAATTGGATCACTAAATTTTGTTCTTCTAGGTTGAAGCGTTCGTTTACAGAAGCAGTTTTTATTTTAGGTTTCACTCTATTCTCACCTATATAGATAGATGAATTTGGAACTCTAAATTCAACATGGTTTGTAGTAGCTCTTTGAAACTTGACAAAATAAAGTAGTTCTCAATTTTGTATCTATGGTTTGTTTTCTCTTCAAGTAGCACTAATCAGAGACTGGCGAAAATCACTTTAATTAAAAGGGGTTGCCACGCTTCCAAGAAATTACGAGTTTCCGAAATACCAGCAAATATTTTTTCACCCAATCTTGATGATACTTGGTGGTAATGATCAGTACACAAATCCCACTTGGCTTACCGATTTTTGTTCTTCTAGGTTGTAGCCTTCGTTTACAGTAGCAGTTTTTATTTTAGGTTTCACACTGTTCTTTCCTATATAGATAGATGAATTTGGAACTCTAAACCCAACATGGTTTGTAGTAGCTCTATGAAACTTGACAAAATAAAGTAGTTCTCAGTTTTGTCTCTGTGGTTTGTTTTCTCTTAAACTAGCCCTGAGCAGAGACTGTTGGAAAGCACTTTCATTGAAAGGGGTTTGCAAGCGTCCAAGAATCTATGAGTTTCCGAAATACCAGCAAATATTTTTTAGCCCAATCTTGATGATACTTGGTGGTAATGATCAGTACAAAATTCCCACTTGGCTCACCAAATTTTGTTCTTCCAGGTTGAAGCGTTATTTACAGTAGCATTTTTTATTTTAAATTTCACTCTCTTCTCTCCTATACAGATCGATGAATTTGGAACTCTATATCCAACATGGTTTGTAGTAGCTCTTTGAAACTTGAATAATAAAGTAGTTCTCAGATTTGTCTCTAAGGTTTGTTTCCTCTTCAAGTAGCCCTAGGCACAGACTGTGGAAAAGCATTTTCATTGAAAGGGGTTGCCAAGCTTAAAAGAAATTACGAGTTTCCGAAATATCAGTAAATATTTTTTCACCCAATCTTGATGATACTTGGTGCTAATGATCAGTACACAAATCCCACTTGGCTCACCGAATTTTTTTCTTCTAGGTTGAAGCGTTCGTTTACAGTAGCAGTTTTTATTTTTAGGTTTCACTCTCTTCTCTCCTATATAAATAGATGAATTTGGAACTCTAAATCCAACATGGTTTGTAGTAGCTTTTTGAAACTTTACAAAATAAAGTAGTTCTCTGTTTTGTGTCTATGGTTTCTTTCCTCTTCAAGTAGCCCTAACCAGAGATTGTGGAAAAGCACTTTCATTGAAAGGGGTTGCCACGATTCCAAGAATTTACGAGTTTCCGAAATATCAGTAAATATTTTTTCACCCAAGCTAGATGATACTTGGTGGTAATGATCAGTACACAAATAAAACTTGGCACACTAAATTTTGTTCTTCTAGGTTGAAGTGTTCGTTTAGAATACCAGTTTTTATTTTTAGGTTTCACTCTCTTCTCTCCTATATAAATAGATTAATTTGGAACTCTAAATCCAACATGGTTTGTAGTAGCTTTTGAAACTTGAGAAAATAAAGAAGTTCTCAGTTTTGTCTCTATGGTTTTTTTACTATTCATGTAGCTCTAATCAGAGACTGGCGAAAAGCACTTTCATTGAAAGGGGTTGGCAAGTGTCCAAAAATCTACGAGTTTCCGTAATACCAGCAAATATTTTTTCACCCCGTCTTGATGGTAATGATCAGTACACAAATTCCACTTGGCTCACCAAATGTTGTTCTTCTAAGTTGAAGCATACATTTACAGTAGCAGTTTTTATATTTTGGTTTCACTCTCTTCTCTCCTATATAGATAGATGAATTTGGAACTCTAAATCCAAGATGGTTCTCAGTTTTGTATCTGTGGTTTGTTTCCTCTTCAAGTAGCCCTAATCAGAGACTGGCAAACAGTACTTACATTGAAAGGGGTTGGCAAGCGTTAAAGATCTACGGTTTTCCGAAAGACCAGCAAATATTTTTTTGCCCAATTTACATGATACTTTGTGGTAATGATCAGTACACAAATCCCACTTGGTTCACCAAATTTTGTGTTTCTATGTTGAAGCGTTCGTTTACAGTAGCAGTTTGTATTTTTATGTTTCACTCTGTTGTCTCCTATATAGATAGATAAATTTGGAACTCTAAGTTAAACATGGTTTGTAGTAGCTCTTTGAAACTTGACAAAATAAAGTAGTTCTCAGTTTTTTCTCTATGGTTTGTTCCTCTTCAAGTAGCCCTAATTAGAGACTGTGGAACAGCACATTCATTGAAAGGGGTTGCCAAACTTCCAAGAATTATGACTTTCTGAAATACCAGCAAACATTTTTTCACATAATCTTGATAATACTTGGTGGTAATGATCAGTACAGAAATCCCTCTTGGCTCACCAAAATTTGTTCTTCTAGGTTGAAGCGTTCTATTACAGTAGGAGTTTGTATTTTTAGGTTTCAATCTGTTGTCTCCTACATAGATAGATGAATTTGGAACTCTAAATCCAACATGGTTCGTAGTAGCTATTTGAAACTTGACAAAATAAAGTAGTTCTCAGTTTTTTCTCTATGTTGTTCCTCTTCAAGTAGCCCTAATTAGAGACTGTGGAACAGCACATTCATTGAAATGGGTTGCCAAGCTTCCTAGAAATTATGAATTTCCAAAATACCAGCAAATATTTTTTCACCCTATCTTGATGATACTCGTTGGTAATGATCAGTACACAAGTCCCACTTGGATCACCAAATTTTGTTCTTGTAGGTTGAAGCGTTCGTTTACAGTACCAGATTTTCTTTTTAGGTTTCACTCTGTTCTCTCCTATATAGTTATATAAATTTGGAACTATAAATCCAACATGGTTTGTAGTAGCTCCTTGAAACTTGAAAAGATAAAGCAGTACTCAGTTTTGTCTCTATGGTTTGTTTCCTCTTCAAGTAGCCCTAAGCAGAGACGGTGGAAAAGCACTTTCATTGAAACGGGTTGCCAAGCTTCCAAGAATTTATGAGTTTTCGAAATACCAGCAAATATTTTTTCATCCAATCTTGATGATACTTGGTGGAAATGATCAGTACACCAATCCCACTAGGCTAACCAAAATTTGTTGTTCTAGTTTGAAGCGTTCGTTTATAGTAGCAGTTTGTATTTTTATGTTTCACTCTGTTCTCTCCTATATAGATAGATGAATTTGGATCTATAAATCCAACATGCTTTGTAGTAGCTCTTTGAAACTTGACAAAAGAAAGTAGTTCTCAGTTTTGTCTCTATGGTTTTCTTCCTCTTCAAGTAGCCCTATGCAGAGATTGCTGAAAAGCACTTTCATTGAAAGGGGTTGCCAAGCTTCCAAGATATTACAGGTTTCCGAAATACCAGCAAACATTTTTTCACCCAATCTTGAATATACTTGATAGTAATGATCAGTACAAAAATCCCACTTGGCTCCCCAAATTTTGTTCTTCTAGTTTAAATCTTTCTTTTAGAGTAGCAGTTTTTATTTTTAGGTTTCACTCTCTTCTCTCCTATATAGATAGATGAATTTGGAACTCTAAATCCAAAATGGTTTGTAGTAGCTCTTTGAAACTTGACAAAATAAAGTGGTTCTCAGATTTGTCTCTACGGTTTGTTTCCTCTTCAAGTAGCCCTAATCAGAGACTGGCGAAAATCACTTTCATTGAAAGGGGTTGGCAAGCGTCCTAGAATCTACGAGTTTCCGAAAGACCAGCAAATATTTTTTCTCCCAATCTTGATGATACTTGGTGGTAATGATCAGTATACAAATCCCACTTGGCTCACCAAATTTTTTTCTTCTAGGTTGAAGCGTTCGTTTAGAGTAGCAGTTTTTACTTTTAAGTTTCACTGTCTTCTCTCCTATATATTTATAGATGAATTTGGAACTCTAAATCCAACATGGTTTGTAGTAGGTCTCTGAAACTTGACAAAATAAAGTTGTTCCCAGTTTTGTCTCTATGGTTTGTTTCCTCTTCAATTAGCCCTAATCAGAGACTGGCGAAAATCACTTTCATTGAAAGGGGTTGGCAAGCGTCCTAGAATCTACGAGTTTCCGAACTACCAGCAAATATTTTTCACACAATCTTGATGATTCTTGATGTTGATGATCAGTACACAAATCCCACTTGGCTCACCAAATTTTGTTCTTCTAGGTTGAAGCGCTCATTTACAGTAGCAGTTTTTATTTTTACGTTTCACTCTGTTGTCTTCTATATAGATAGATGAATTTGGAACTCTAAATACAACATGGATTGTAGTAGCTCTTTGAAACTTGAAAAAATAAAGTAGTTCTCATTTTTTTCTCTATGGTTTGTTTCCTCTTTAAGTAGCCTTAAGCAGAGAATGGCGAAAAGCACTTTCATTGAAAGGGGTTGCCAAGCTTCCAAGAAATTACGAGTTTCCGAAATACAAGCCAATGTTTTTTCACCCAATCTTTATGGTACTTGGTGGTAATGATCAGTACACAAATCCCACGTGGCTCACCAAATTTTGTTCTTCTAGGTTGAAGCGTTCGTTAACAGTAGCAGTGTTTATTGTTAGGATTCACGATGTTCTCTCCTTTATAGATAGATGAAATTGGAACTCTAAATCCAACATGGTTTGTAGTAGCTCTTTGAAACTTGACAAATAAAGTAATTCTCAGTTTTGTCTCTATGGCTTGCTTCCTCTTCAAGTAGCCCTATGCACAGACTGTGGAAAAGGACTTTCATTGAAAGGGGTTGACACGCTTCCAAGAAATCTCGATTTTCCGAAATACCAGCAAATAATTTTTCACCCAATCTTGATGATACTTGGTGGTAATGATCAGTTCACAAATCCTACTTGGCTCACCAGATTGGGTTCTTCTAGGTTGAAGCGTTATTTACAGTAGGAATTTGTATTTTTAGTTTTCCCTTGTTCTCTCCTATACAGATAGATGAATTTGGAACTCTAAATCCAACCTGGTTTGTAGTAGCTCCTTGAAACTTGACAAAATAAAGAAATTCTCAGTTTTGTCTCTATGGTTTGTTTCCTCTTCAAGTAGCCCTAAACAGAGACTGTGGAAAAGCACTTTCATTGAAAGTGGTTGCCAAGCTTCCAAGAAATTACGAGTGTCCAAAATACCAGCAAATATTTTTTCACCCAATCTTGATCATACTTGGTGGTAATTATCAGTATACCAATCCCACTTGGCTCACCAAATTTTGTGCTTCTAGGTTGAAGCGTTCGTTTACAGTAGTAGTTTTTATATTTATGTTTCACTCTGTTCTATCCAATATAGATAGACGAATTTGGAACTCTAAATCCAACATGGTTTGTGGTAGCTCTTTGAAACTTGACAAAAAAAAGTAGTTATCAGTTTTGTCTCTATGGTTTGTTTCCTCTTCAAGTACCCCTACGCAGAGACAGGCGAAAAGCTATTACATTGAAAGGGGTTGCCAAACTTCCAAGAAATTATGAGTTCACGAAATACCAGCAAATATTCTTTCCCCCAATCTTGATGATACTGGGTGGTAATGATCAGTACAGAAATTTTACTTGTCTCACCAAGTTTTCTTCTTCTGGGTTGAGGCGTTCGTTTACAGTTACAGTTTTTATTTTTAGGTTTCACTCTGTTATCTCCTATATAGATAGATGAATTTGGAACTCTAAATCCAACATCGTTTGTAGTAGCTTCTTTGAAAATTGACTAAATAAAGTAGTTCTTAGTTTTGTCTCTATGGTTTGTTTCATATTCATGTAGACCTAAGCAGAGAATGTGGAAAAACACTTTCATTGAAAGGGGTAGCCAAGCTTTCAAGCAATTACGATTTTTCGATATACCAGCAAATATTTTTTCACCATTTTTGATGATACTAGTTGGTAATGATCAGAACACAAATCCCACTTGGCACACCAAATTTTGTTCTTCTAGTTTGAAGCGTTCTTTTACGGTAGCAGTTTTTTATTTTTAGGTGTCACTTTGTTCTCACCTATACAGATAGATGAATTTGGAACACTTAATCGAACATGGTTTGCAGTAGCTCATTGAAACTTGACAAAATAAAGTAATTTTCAGTTTTGTCTCCATGGTTTTTTTCCTCTTCAAGTAGCCCTAACAAAGACGGTGGAAAAGCAGTTTAATTGAAAGGGGTTGCCAAGCTTCCAAGAAATTACGAGTTTCCCAAATACCAGAAAATATTTTTTCACCCAATCTTGATGATACTTGGTGGTAATGATCAGTACAAAAATCCCAATTGGATCACTAAATTTTGTTCTTCTAGGTTGAAGCGTTCGTTTACAGTAGCAGTTTTTATTTTTAGGTTTCACTCTGTTCTCTCCTATATTGAAAAATGAATTTGGATCTCTAAATCCAAATGGTTTATAGTAGCTCTTTGAAACTTGACAAAATAAAGTAGTTCTCAGTTTTGTCTCTATGGTTTTTTCCTCCTCAAGTAGCACTAATCAGAGACTGGCGAAAAGCACTTTCATTGAAAGGGGTTGGCAAGCGTCCAAGAATCTATGAGTTTCTGAAATACCAGAAAATATTTTTTCGCCAATCTTGATGATACTTGGTGGTAATGATCAGTACACAAATAACACTTGGTTCTCCAAATTTTGTTCTATTAGGTTGACACATTCGTTTACAGTAGCAATTTTTATTTTTAGGTTTCACTCTATTCTCTTTTATATAGATAGATTAATGTGGAAATCTAAATACAACATGGTTTGTAGTAGCTCTTTGAAACTTGACAAAATAGTTGTCAGTTTTGTCTCTATGGTTTGTTTACTCTTCAAGTAGCCCTAATCAGAGACTGGCGAAAAGCACTTTCATTGAAAGGGGTTGGCAAGTGTCCAAGAATCTACGGGTTTCCGAAATACCAGAAATTATTTTTTCACCCAATCTTGTCATACTTGTTGGTAATGATCAGTATACGAATTCGACTTGGCTCACCAAATTTTGTGCTTCTAGTGTGAATCGTTCGTTTACAGTAGCAGTTTTTTTTTTTTTTTTTTAGGTTTCACTCAGTTGTCTCCTATATAGATAGATGAATTTGGAACTCTAAATCCAACATGGTTTGTAGTAGCTCTTTGAAACATGACAAAATAAAGTAGTTCTCAGTTTTGTCTCTATGGTTTGTTTCTACTTCAATTAGCCCTAAGCAGAGACTGCGGAAAAGCACTTTAATTGAAATGGGATGCCAATCTTCCAAGAAATTACGAGTTTCCGAAATACCAGCAAATATTTTTCACCCAATCTTGATGATACTTGATGGTGATGATCAGTACACAAATCCCACTTGGCTCACCAAATTTTGTTCTTCTAGGTTGAAGCGCTCGTTTACAATAGCAGTTTTTATTTTTAGGTTTCACTCTGTTTTCTCCTATATAAATAGATGAATTTGGAACCCTAAATCTAACAAGGTTCGTAGTAGCTCTTTGAAACTTGACAAAATAAGGTAGTTCTCAGTTTTGGCTCTATGGTTTGTTTCCTCTTCAAGTAGCCATAAGCAGAGAATGGCGAAAAGCACTTTCATTGAAAAATGTTGCCAAGCTTCCATCAAATTACGAGTTTCCGAAATAACATCAAATAAATTTTCACCCTATCTTTATTGTACATGGTGGTAATGATCAGTACACAAATCCCACTTTGCTCAGCAAATTTTGTTCTTCTTTGTTGAAGCACTCGTTTACAGTAGCACTTTTTATTTTTAGTTTTCACTCTGTTCTCTCCTATACAGATAGATGTATTTGAAACTGTAAATCCAACATGGTTTGTAGTAGCTTTTTGAAACTTGACAAAATAAAGTAGTTCTCAGTTTTGTCTCTATGGTTTGTGTCCTCTTCAAGTAGCCCTAAGCAGAACTGTGGAAAAGCACATTAATTGAAATGGGATGCTAGTCTTCCAAGAAATTACGAGTTTCCGAAATACCAGCAAATATTTTTTCACCTAATCTTTATACTACTTGTTGTTAATGATCAGTACACAAATCCCACTTGGCTCACCAAATTTTTTGCTTCTAGGTTGAAGCGTTCGTTAACAGTAGCAGTGTTTATTGTTAAGATTCACGATGTTCTCTCCTATATAGTTAGATTAATTTGGAACTCTAAATTGAACATGGTTTGTAGTAGGTCTTTGAAAGTTGAAAAAATAAAGTAGTTCTCAGTTTTGTCTCTATGGTTTGCTTCCTCTTCAAGTAGCCCTATGCAGAGATTGCTGAAAAGCACTTTCATTTAAAGGGGTTGCCAAGCTTCCAAGAAATTAGGAGTTTCTGAAATACCAGAAAATACTTTTTCACCCAATCTTGATGATACTTGGTGGTACTGATCACTACACAAATCCCACTTGGCTCACCAAATTTTGTTCTTCTAGGTTGATGCATTCGTTTACAGTAGCAGTTTTTATTTTTAGGTGTCACTCTGTTTTCTACTATATAAATAGATGAATTTGGAAACCTAAATCCAACATAGTTTGTAGTTTCTCAATGGTTTCTTTACTCTTCAAGTATCCCTATTCAGAGAATGGCGAAAAGCACTTTCATTGAAAGGGGTTGCCAAGCTTCCAAGAAATTACGTGTTTCCGAAATACCACCAAATATTTTTTCACCAAATCTTGATGATACTTGGTGGTAATGATCAGTACCTAAATCCCACTTGGCTCACCAGATTTTGTTCTTATAGGTTGAAGCGTTATTTACATTACCATTTTTTATTTTTAGGTTTCACTCTGTTCTCTCCAATACAGATAGTTGAATTTGGAACTCTAAATCCAACATGGTTTGTAGTAGCTCATTGAAACTTGACAAAAGAAACTAGTTCTCAGTTTTGTCACTATGGTTTTCTTCCTCTTGAAATAGCCCTATGCAGAGACTGTGGAAAGCACTTTCATAGAAAGGGGTTACCAAGCTTCAAAGACATTACGAGTTTCGGAAATAACAGCAAATATTTTTTCACCCAATCCTGATGAAACTTGGTGGTAATGATCAGTGCACAAATCCCACTTGGCTCCCCAAATTTTGTTCTTCTATGTTGAAGCGTTCGTTTACAGTAGCAGTTTTTATTTTTATGTTTCACTCTGTTCTCTCATATACAGATAGATGAATTTGGAAATCTAAATCCAACATGGTTTGTAGTAGCTCTTTGAAACTTGACAAAATAAAGTAATTCTCAGTTTTGTATCTATACTTAGTTTCCTCTTCAAGTAGCCCTAAACAGAGACTGTGGAAAAGCACTTTCATTAAAAATGGTTGCCAATCTTCCAAGAAATTACGAGTTTCCGAAATACCAGCAAATATTTTTTCACCCAATCTTGATGATACATGAGGGTAATGATCAGACACTAATCCCACTAGGCTCACCAAGTTGTGTTCTTCTAGGTAGAAGCGTTATTTACAGTAGCTGTTTTTATAGTTAGGTTTCCCTCTGTTCTATCCTATATAGATAGATGAATTTGGAACTCCAAATCCAACAACGTTTGTAGTAGCTCTTTGAAACTTGACAAAATAAAGTTTTTCTCAGTTTTGTCTCTATGGATTCTTTCCTCTTCAAGTAGCCCTAAGCAGAGATAATAGAAAAGCACTTTCATAGAAAGGGGTTGCCAATCTTCCAAGAAATTACGAGTTTCTGAAATACCAGCAAATATTTTTTCACCCAATCTTGATGATTCATGATGGTAATGATCAGTACACAAATCCCACTTGGCTCACCAAATTTTGCTCTTCTAGGTTGAATCGTTATTTACAGTAGCAGTTTTTATTTTTAGGTTTCAATCTGTTCTCTCCTATATAGATAGATAAATTTGGAACTCTAAATCCAACATGGTTTGTAGTAGCTCTTTGATACTTGACAAAATAAAGTAGTTCTCAGTTTTGTCTCAATGGTTTGCTTCCTCTTCAAGTATCCCTATGCAGAGACAGTGGAAATGCACTTTCACTGAAAGGGGTTGCCAAGCTTCAAAGAAATTACCAGTGTCCGAAATACCAGCAAATATTTTTAAACCCAAACTTGATGATACTTGATGGAAATGATCAGTTCACAAATCCCACTAGGCTCACCCAATTTTGTTCTTCTAGGTTGAAGCGTTTGTTTACAGTAGCAGTTTTTATTTTTAGGTTTCACTTTCTTCTCTCCTATATAAATAGATGAATTTGGAACTCTAAATCCAACATGGTTTGTTGTAGCTCTTTGAAAGTTGACAAAATAAAGCAGTTCTCAGTTTTGTCTCTATGGTTTGTTTCCTCTTAAAATAGCCCTATGCAGAGACCGGCGAAAAGCACTTTCATTGAAAGGTGTTGCCAACCTTACAAGAAATTACGAGTTTACGAAATACCAGCAAATATTTTTTCACCCAATTTTGATGATACTTGGTGGTAATGACCAGTACACAAATCCCACTTGGCTCACCAAATTTTCTTCTTCTAGGATGAAGCGTTCGTTTTACAGTAGGAGTTTTTATTTTTAGGTTTCACTTTCTTCTCTCCTATATAGATAGATGAATTTGGAACTCTAAATCCAACATGGTTTATAGTAGCTCTTTGAAACTTGATAAAATAAAATAGTTCTCTATTTTGTCTCTATGCTTTGTTTCCTCTTCAAGTAGCCCTAACCAGAGACTGTGGAAAAGCACTTTCATTGAAAGGGGTTGCCAAGCTTCCAAGAAATCATGAGTTTTTGAAATACCTGCGAACATTTTTTACCCAATCTTGATGATACTTGTTGGTAATGATCAGTACACAAATTCCACTTGGCTCACCAAAATATGTTCTTCTATGTTGAAGCGTTCTTTTACAGTTGCAGTTTTTATTTTTAGGTTTCCCTCTGTTCTCTCCTATATAGATAGATGAATTTGGAACTCTAAATCCAACATGGTTTGTAGTAGCTATTTGAAACTTGAAAAATAAATGAGTTCTCAGTTTTTTTTCTATGGTTTGTTACTCGTCAAGTAGCCCTTATCAGAGACTGTGGAACAGCTCTTTCATTGAATGGGGTTGCCAAGCTTCCAAGAACTTACGAGTTTCCAAAATATCAGCAAATATTTTTTCACCCAATCTTGATGATACTTGGTGGTAATGATCCGTGCACAAATCCCACTTGGCTCACCAAGTTTGGTTCTTGTAGGTTGAAGCGTTGGTTTACAGTAGCAGTTTGTATTTTTAGGTTTCACTCTGATCTCTCCTACATAGATATATGAATTTGGAACTCTAAATCCAACATGGTTTGTAGTAGCTCTTTGAAACATGACAAGATAAAGTAGTTCTCAGTTTTGTCTCTATGGTTTGTTTCCTTTTCAAGTAGCCCTAAGCAGAGACTTTGGAAAAGTACTTTCATTGAAAGTGGTTACGAAGCTTCCAAGATTACGAGTTTCTGAAATAGGAGCAAATATTTTTTCACCCAATCTTGATGATTCATGGAGGTAATGATCAGTACACAATTCCCACTTGGCTCACCATATTTTGTTCTTCTAGGTTGAAGCGTTCGTTTACAGTAGCAGTTTTTATTTTTAAGTTTCACTCTCTTCTCTCCTATATAGATAGATGAATTTGAAACTCTAAATCCAACATGTTTAGTAGTAGCTCTATGAAACTTGACAAAATAATGTAGTTCTCAGTTTTGTATCTATGGTTTGTTTCCTCTACAAGTAGCCCTAACCAGAGACTGTGGAAAAGCACTTTCATTGAAAGGGGTTTCCACGCTTCCAATCAATTACGAGTTTCCGAAATACCAGCAAATATTTTTTAACCCAATCTTGATGATACTTGGTGGAAGTGATCAGTACTCAAATCCCACTTGGCTCAGCAAATTTTGTTCGTCTAGGTTGACGCGTTTGTTTACAATAGCAGCTTTTATTTTTAGGTTTCACTCTTTTCTGTCCTATATAAATAGACGAATTTGGAACTCTAAATCCAACATGGTTTGTAGTAGCTCTTTGAAACTTGACAAAATAAAGTAGTTCTCAGTTTTGTCTCTATGGTTTGTTTCCCCTTTAAGAATCCTTCATCAGAGACTGGCGAAAAGCACTTTCATTGAAAGGGGTTGGCAAGGGTCCAAGAATCTAAGAGTTTCCGTAATACCAGCAAATATTTTTTCACCCAATCTTGATGATACTTCGTGGTAATGATGAGTACACAAATCCCACTTGGCTCACCAAATTTTGTTCTTCTAGGTTGAAGCGTACATTTACAGTAGCAGTTTTTATTTTTAGGTTTCCCTCTGTTCTCTCCTATATACATAGAGGAATTTGGAACTCCAAATTCAACAAGGTTTGTAGTGTCTCTTTGTAACTTGACAAAATAATGTAGTTCTCAGTTTTGTCTCTGTGGTTTGTTTTCTCTTCAAGTAGCCCTAAGCAGAGACTGTGGAAAAGCACTTTCATTGAAAGTGATTACCAAGCTTCCAAGAAAATACGATTTTCTTAAATACCAGGAAATATTTTTTCACCCAATCTTGATGATACATGTGGTAATGATCAGTACACAAATTCCACTTGGCTCACCAAATTGTGTTCTTCTAGGTTGAAGCGTTCGTTTACTGTAGCAGTTTTTATTTTTAGGTTTCACTCTGTTCTCTTCTATATAGATAAATGAATTTGGAACTCTAAATCCAACATGGTTTGTAGTAGCTCTTTGAAACTTGACAAAAGAAAGTAGTTCTCAGTTTTGTCTCTATGGTTTGCTTCCTCTTCAAGTAGCCCTAAGCAGAGACTTTGGAAATCACTTTCATTGAAAGGGGTTGCCACTTTCCAAGAAATTAAGAGTTTCCGAAATACCAACAAATATTTTTTTGCAAACCTTGATGATGCTTGGTGGTAACGATCAGTATACAAATCCCACTTGGGTCACCAAATTTTGTTCTTCTAGGTTGAAGCGTTGGTTTACAGTGGCAGTTTTTATTTTTAGGTATCACTCTGTTCTCTCCTATATAAATAGATGAATTTGGAACTCTAAATCCAACATGGTTTGTAGTAGCTCTTTGAAACTTGACAAAATAAGTTAGTTCTCAGTTTCGTCTCTATGGTTTGTTTACTCTTCCACTAGCGCTAATCAGAGACTGGCGAAAAGCACTTTTATTGAAAAGGGTGGCAAGCTTCCAAGAATCTACGAGTTTCCGAAACAGAGGGAAACATTTTTTCACCCAATCTTGATGATACTTGGTTCTAATGATCAGTACACAAATCCCACTTGGCTCACCAAATTTAGTTCTTCTAGGTTGAAGCGTATGTTTACAGTAGTGGTTTATATTTTTAGGTTTCACTCTGTTCTCTCCTATATAGATAGATGAACTTGGAACTCTAAATCCCAAATGGTTTGTAGTAGCTCTTTGAAACTTGACAAAATAAAGTAGTTCTCAGTTTTGTCTCTATGGTTTGTTTCCTCTTCAAGTAGCCCTATGCAGATAGTGGCGAAAAGCACTTTCATTGAAAGGGGTTGCCAACCTTCCAAGAAATTACGAGTTTCCGAAATACCAGCAAATATTTTTTAACCCAATTTTGATGATACTGGTGGTAATGATCAGTACACAAATCCCACTTGTCTCACCAAATTTTGTTCTTCTAGGTTGAAGCGTTCGTTTACAATAGCAGTTTTTATTTTTAGGTTTCACTCTGTTCTCTCCTATATTGATACATGAATTTGGAACTATAAATCCAACATGGTTTGTAGTAGCTCTTTGAAACTTGACAAAATAAAGTAATTCCCAGTTTTGTATCTATACTTTGTTTCCTCTTCAAGTAGCCCTAACCAGAGACTGTGGAAAAGCACTCTCATTGAAAATGGTTGCCAATCTTCCAAGAAATTACGAGTTTCCGTAATACCAGCAAATATTTTTTCACCCAATCTTGATGACACATGATGGTAATGATCAGTACACTAATCCCACTAGGCTCACCAAATTTTGTTCTTCTAGGTAGAAGCGTTATTTTCAGTAGCTGTTTTTATAGTTAGGTTTCACTCTGTTCTCTCCCATACAGATAGATGAATTTGGAACACTAAATCCAACATGGTTTGTAGTATCTCTTTGAAACTTGGCAAAATAAACCAGTTATCAGTTTTTTCTCTATGTTTTGTTTCCTCTTCAAGTAGCTCTATGCAGAGACTGTGGAAAAGCACTTTCATTGAAAGGGGTTGCCAACCTTCCAAGAAATTACGAGTTTCCGAAATACCAGCAAATATTTTTTCACCCAAACATGATGACACTTGATGTTAGTGATCAGTACACAAATCCCACTTGGGTCACCAAATCTTGTTCTTCTAGGTTGAAGCGTTCGTTTACAGTAGCAGTTTTTATTTTTAGGTTTCACTCTCTTCTCTCCTATATAGATAGATGATTTTGGAACTCTAAATCCAACATGGTTTGTAGTAGCTCTTTGAAACTTGACCAAATAAAGTTGTTCTCCGTTTTGTCTCTATGGTTTGTTTTCTCTTAAAGTAGCACTAAGCAGAGACTGGCGAAAAGCACTTTCATTGAAAGGGGTTGCTAAGCTTCCAAGCAATTACAAGTTCCCAAAATATCAGCAAATATTTTTTCACCAAATCTTGATGATACTTGGTGGTAATGATCAGTACCTAAATCCCACTTGGCTCTCCAGATTTTGTTCTTATAGGTTAAAGCGTTATTTACAGTACCATTTTTTATTTTTAGGTTTCACTCTGTTCTCTCTAATACAGATAGTTGAATTTGGAACTCTAAATCCAACATGGTTTGTAGTAGCTCATTGAAACTTGACAAAATAAAGTAGTTCTCAGTTTTGTCACTATGGTTTTCTTCCTCTTGAAATAGCCCTATGCAGTGACTGTGGAAAGCACTTTCATAGAAAGGGGTTACCAAGCTTCAAAAAAATTACGAGTTTCGGAAATAACAGCAAATATTTTTTCACCCAATCTTGATGAAACTTGGTGGTAATGATCAGTGCACAAATCCCACTTGGCTCCTTAAATTTTGTTCTTCTATGTTGAAGCGTTCGTTTACAGTAGCAGTTTTTATTTTTATGTTTCACTCTGTTCTCTCATATACAGATAGATGAATTTGGAAATCTAAATCCAACATGGTTTGTAGTAGCTCTTTGAAACTTGACAAAATAAAGTAATTCTCAGTTTTGTATCTATACTTAGTTTCCTCTTCAAGTAGCCCTAAACAGAGACTCTGGAAAAGCACTTTCATTAAAAATGGTTGCCAATCTTCGAAGAAATTACGAGTTACCGAAATACCAGCAAATATTTTTTCACCCAATCTTGATGATACATGAGGGTAATGATCAGACACTAATCCCACTATGCTCACCAAGTTGTGTTCTTCTAGGTAGAAGCGTTATTTACAGTAGCTGTTTTTATAGTTAGGTTTCCTCTGTTCTCTCCTATATAGATAGATGAATTTGGAACTCCAAATCCAACAACGTTTGTAGTAGCTCTTTGAAACTTGACAAAATAAAGTTTTTCTCAGTTTTGTCTCTATGGATTTTTTTTTCTTCAAGTAGCCCTAAGCAGAGATAATAGAAAAGCACTTTCATAGAAAGGGGTTGCCAATCTTCCAAGAAATTACGAGTTTCTGAAATACCAGCAAATATTTTTTCACCCAATCTTGATGATTCATGATGGTAATGATCAGTACACAAATCCCACTTGGCTCACCAAATTTTGCTCTTCTAGGTTGAAGCGTTATTTACAGTAGCAGTTTTTATTTTTAGGTTTCAATCTGTTCTCTCCTATATAGATAGATGAATTTGGAACTCTAAATCCAACATGGTTTGTAGTAGCTCTTTGAAACTTGACAAAATAAAGTAGTTCTCAGTTTTGTCTCAATGGTTTGCTTCCTCTTCAAGTAGCCCTATGCAGAGACAGTGGAAACGCACTTTCATTGAAAGGGGTTGCCAAGCTTCAAAGAAATTACCAGTGTCCGAAACACCAGCAAATATTTTTAAACCCAAACTTGATGATACTTGATGGTAATGATCAGTTCACAAATCCCACTAGGCTCACCTAATTTTGTTCTTCTAGGTTGAAGCGTTTGTTTACAGTTGCAGTTTTTATTTTTAGGTTTCCCTCTGTTCTCTCCTATATAGATAGATGAATTTGGAACTCTAAATCCAACATGGTTTGTAGTAGCTATTTGAAACTTGAAAAATAAATGAGTTCTCAGTTTTTTCTCTATGGTTTGTTACTCGTCAAGTAGCCCTTATCAGAGACTGTGGAACAGCTCTTTCATTGAATGGGGTTGCCAAGCTTCCAAGAACTTACGAGATTCCAAAATATCAGCAAATATTTTTTCACCCAATCTTGATGATACTTGGTGGTAATGATCTGTGCACAAATCCCACTTGGCTCACCAAGTTTTGTTCTTGTAGGTTGAAGCATTCGTTTACAGTAGCAGTTTGTATTTTTAGGTTTCACTTTGTTCTCTCCTACATAGATATATGAATTTGGAACTCTAAATCCAACATGGTTTGTAGTAGCTGTTTGAAACATGACAAGATAAAGTAGTTCTCAGTTTTTTCTCTATGGTTTGTTTCGTCTTCAAGTAGCCCTAAGCTGAGACTGTGGAAAAGCAATTTGATTGAAAGGGCTTGGCAAGCGTCATAGAATCTACGAGTTTCCGAAATACCAGCAACTATTTTTTCAACAAATCTTGATGCTACTTGATGGTAGTGATCAGTACACAAAACCCACTGGGCTCACCAAATTTTGTTCTTCTAGGTTGAATGGTTGATTTAGAGTAGCAGTTTTTATTTTTCGGTTTCACTCTGTTCTCTCCTATATAGATAGATGAATTTGGAACTATAAATCCAACATGGTTTGTAGTAGCTATTTGAAACTTGACAAAATAAAGTAGTTCTCAGTTTTGTCCTTATGGTTTGTTTACTCTTCAAGTAGCCCTGTGCAGAGAATGTGAAAAAGCACTTTCATTGAAAGGCGTTGCCAAACTTCCATGAAATTATGAGTTTCCGAAATGCCAGCAAATATTTTTTCACCCAATCTTGATGATGCTTGGTGGTAATGATCAGTACACAAATCCCACTTGGCTCACCAAGTTTTGTTCTTCTAGGTTGAAGCGTTCGTTTACAGTAGCAGTTTTTATTTTTAGGTTTCACTCTGTTCTCTCCTATATAGATAGATGCATTGGGAACACTAAATCCAACAATGTTTGCAGTAGCTCTTTGAAACTTGACAAAATAAACAAGTTCTCAGTTTTGTCGCTAAGGTTTGTTTCCTCTTCAAGTAGCCCTAGGCACAGACTGTGGAAAAGCACTTACAATGAAAGGGTTTGCCAAGCTTCCAAGAAATTAAGAGTTTCCGAAATACCAGCAAATATTTTTTCACCCAATCTTGATGATACATGGTGGTAAGGATCAATATACAAATCCCACTTGGCTCACCAAATTTTGTTCTTCTAGGTTGAAGCGTTATTTACAGTAGCAGTTTTTATTTTTAGATTACACTCTGTTGTCCTCTATGTAGATAGATGAATTTGGAACTCTAAACCCAACATGGTTTTGTAGTAGGTCTTTGAAACTTGACAAAATAAAGTAGTTCTCAGTTTTGTCTCTATGGTTTGTTTACTCTTCAATTAGCCCTAATCAGAGACTGGCAAAAAGCAATTTCATTGAAAGTGGTTGGAAGCGTCCTAGAATCTACAGGTTTCTGAAATACCAGCAAATATTTTTTCACCCAATCTTGACCATACTTGTTGGTAATGATCAGTATACAAATCCCCTTGGCTCATCAAATTTAATTTTTCAAGGTTGAAGCGTTCGTTTATAGTAGTTTTTTATTTTAGGTTTCACTCTGTTCTTTCCTATATAGATAGATGAATTTGGAACTCTAAATCCAACATGGTTTGTAATAGCTCTTTTAAACTTGACGAAATAAAGTAGTTCTCAGTTTTGTCTCTATGGTTTGTTTCCTCTTCAAGTAGCCGTAAGCAAAGACTGTGGAAAAGCACTTTCATTGAAAGGAGTGGCCAAGCTTCCAAGAAATAACGAGTTTCCGAAATACCAGCAAATATTTTTTCACCCAATCTAGATGATACTTGGTGGTAATGATCAGTACACAAATCCCACTTGGCTCACCAAATTTTGTTCTTCTAGGTTGAAGCGACAGTTTACAGTAGCAGTTTTTAATGTTAGGTTTCCCTCTGTTCTCTCCTATATAGATAGATGCATTGGGAACACTAAATCCAACAATGTTTGCAGTAGCTCTTTGAAACTTGACAAAATAAACAAGTTCTCAGTTTTGTCGCTAAGGTTTGTTTCCTCTTCAAGTAGCCCTAGGCACAGACTGTGGAAAAGCACTTTCATTGAAAGGGTTTGCCGAGCTTCCAAGAAATTTAGAGTTTCCGAAATACCAGCAAATATTTTTTCACCCAATCTTGACGATTCATGGTGGTAAGGATCAATACACAAATCCCACTTGGCTCACCAAATTTTGTTCTTCTAGGTTGAAGCGTTATTTACAGTAGCATTTTTTTCTTAGGTTTCACTCTGTTCTCTCCTATATAGATAGATGAATTTGGAACTCTAAATCCAACATGGTTTGTAGTAGCTCTTTGAAACTTGACAAAATAAAGTAGTTCTCAGTTCTGTCTCTATGGTTTGTTTACTCTTTAATTAGCTCTAATCAGAGACTGGCAAAAAGCAATTTCATTGAAAGCGGTTGGAAGCGTCCTCGAATCTACGAGTTTCTGAAATACGGGCAAATATTTTTCACCCAATCTTGACCATACTTGTTGGTAATGATCAGTATACAAATCCCCTTGGCTCACCAAATTTTATTTTTCCAGGTTGAGGCGTTCGTTTACAGTAGCTTTTTTACTTTTAGGTTTCACTCTGTTCTCTCCTATATAGATAGATGAATTTGGAACTCTAAATCCAACATGGTTTGTAATAGCTCTTTTAAACTTGACAAAATAAAGTAGTTCTCAGTTTTGTCTCTATGGTTTGTTTCCTCTTCAAGTAGCCCTAAGCAAAGACTGTGGAAAAGCACTTTCATTAAAAGGAGTGGCCAAGCTTCCAAGAAATAACGAGTTTCCGAAATACCAGCAAATATTTTTTCACCCAATCGTGATGATACTTGGTGGTAATGATCAGTACACAAATCCCACTTGGCTCACCAAATTTTGTTCTTCTAGGTTGAAGCGACAGTTTACAGTAGCAGTTTTTAATGTTAGGTTTCCCTCTGTTCTCTCCTATATAGATAGATGAATTTGAAACTCTAAATCCAACATGGTTTGTACTAGCTCTTTGAAACTTGACAAAATAAAGTAGTTCTCAGTTTTGTCTCTATGGTTTGCTTCCTCTTCAAGTAGCTCTATGCAGAGAGTGTGGAAAAGCACTTTCATTGAAAGGGGTTGCCAAGCTTCCAAAAATTACGGGTTTCCGAAATAGCAGCAAATACTTTTTCTCCCAATCTTGACCATACTTGTTGGTAATGATCAGTATACAAATCCCCTTGGCTCACCAAATTTTATTTTCCAGGTTGAAGAGTTCTTTTACAGTATCTTTTTACTTTTAGGTTTTACTCTGTTCTTTCCTATATAGATAGATGAATTTGGAACTCTAAATCCAACATGGTTTGTAATAGCTCTTTTAAACATGACAAAATAAAGTAGTTCTCAGATTTGTCTCTATGGTTTGTTTCCTCTTCAAGTAGCCATTAGCAGAGACTGTGGAAAAGCACTTTCATTGAGTGGGTGGCCAAGCTTCCAAATAATTACGAGTTTTCGAAATAGCAGCAAATATATTTTCACCCAATCTTGATGATACTTTGTGGTAATGATCAGTACACAAATCCCACTTGGCTCACCCAATTTTGTTCTTCTTGGTTGAAGCGTTCGTATACAGTAGTAATTTTTATTTTTTGGTTTCACTCTGTTCTCTCCTATATAGATAGATGAATTTGGAACTCTAAATCCAACATGGTTTGTAGTAGCTCTTTGAAACTTGACAAAATAAAGTAGTTCTCAGTTTTGTTTGAATGGTTTGTTTACTCTTCAAGAAGCCATAATCAGAGACAGGCAAAAAGCACTTTCATTGAAAGGGGTTGGCAAGCGTCCACGAATCTACGAGTTTCCGAAATACCAGCAAATATTTTTTAGCCTATCTTGATGATAATTGGTGTTAATGATCAGTACACAAATATCACTTGGCTCACCAAATTTTGTTCTTCTAGGTTGAAGCGTTCGTTTACAGTAGCATTTTTCATTTTTAGGTTTCACTCTGTTCTGTCCTATATAGAGAGATGAATTTGGAACTCTAAATCCAACATGGTTTGTAGTAGCTCTTTGAAACTTGACAAAATAAAGTATTTCTCAGTTTTGTCTCTATGGATTTTCCCTCTTCAAGTAGCCCTAATCAGAGACTGTGGAAAAGCACTTTCATTGAAAGGGGTTGGCAAGCGTCCTAGAATCTACGAGTTTCCGAAATACCAGCAAATATTTTTCGCCCAATCTTGTAGATACTTGGTGGTAATGATCAGTACACAAATCCGACTTGGCTTACCAAATTTTGTTCTTCTAGGTTGAAGCGCTTGTTTACAATAGCAGCTTTTATTTTTAGGTTTCACTCTGTTGTCTCCTATATAGATAAATGAATTTGGAACTCTAAATCCAACATCGTTTGTATTAGCTCTTTGAAACTTGACAAAATAAAGTAGTTCTCAGTTTTGTCTCTATGGATTTTCCCTCTTCAAGTAGCCCTAATCAGAGACTGTGAAAAAGCACTTTTATTGAAAGGGGTTGCAAAGCTTCCAAGAAATTACGATTTTCCGAAATACCAGCAAATATTTTTTCACCCAATCTTGATGATACATGGTGGTAATGATCAGTACACAAATTCCACTTGGCTCACCAAATTTTGTTGTTCTAGGTTGAAGCGTTATTTACAGTAGCAGTTTTTTATTTTTAGGTTTCACTCTGTTCTGTCTTATACAGATAGAAGTATTTGGAACTCTAAATCCAACATGCTTTGTAGTAGCTGTTTGAAACTTGACAAAATAAAGTATTTCTCATTTTGTCTCTATGGTTTGTTTCCTCTTCTAGTAGCCCTCTGCAGAGACTGTAGAAAAGCACTTTCATTGAAACGGGTGACCAAGCTTCCAAGAAATTACAATTTTGCGAAATACCAGCAAATATTTTTTCACTGAATCTTGATGGTACTTTGTGGTAATGATCAGTACACAAATCCCACTTGGCTCACCAAATTTTGTTCTTCTAGGTTGAAGCGTTCGTTTACTGTAGCAGTTTTTAATTTAGGTTTACTCTGTTCTCTCCTATATAGATAGATGAATTTGGAACTCTAAATGCAACATGGATTGTAGTAGTTCTTTGAAACTTGACAACATAAAGTAGTTCTCAGTTGTGTTTCTATGGTTTGTTTCCTCTTCAAGTACCTCTAAGAAGATACAGGCAAAAAGCACTTTCATTGAAAGGGGTTGCCAATCTTCCAAGAAATTACTAGTTTCTGAAATACCTGCAAATATTTTTTCACCCAATCTTGATGATACTTGATGGTAATGATCAGTACACAAATCCCACTTGGCTCACCAAATTTTGTTTTCTAGGTCGAAGCGCTCGTTTACCGAAGCTGTTTTTATTTTTAGGTTTCACTCTGTTGTTCTCTATGTAGATAGATGAACTTGGAACTCTAAATCCAACATGCTTTTAGTAGCTCTTTGAAATTTGACAAAATAAAATAGTTCTCAGTTTTGTCTCTATGGTTTCTAGCCTCTTCAAGTAGCCCTATGCATGAATGTGGAAAGCTCTTTCATTGAAAGGTGTTGCCAAGCTTCCAAAAATTACGAGATTCCAAAATACCAGCAAATATTTTTTCAAAGAATCTTGATGATACTTTGTGGTAATGATCAGTACACAAATCCCACTTGGCTCACCAAATTTTGTTCTTCTAGGTTGAAGCATTCGTTTACACTAGCAGTTTTATTTTTAGGTTTCACTCTCTTCTCTCCTATATAGAGAGATGATTTTGGAACTCTAAATCCAACATGGTTTGTAGTAGCTCTTTGAAAATTGAAAAAATAAAGAAGTTCTCAGTTTTGTCTCTATGGTTTTTTTCCTCTTCAAGTAGCCCTAACCAGAGACTGTGGAAAAGCACTTTCATTGAAAGGGCTTGCCAAGCCTCCAAGAAATTATGAGTTTCCAAAATACCAGCAAATATTTTTTCACCCAATCTTGATGATACTTGGTGGTAATTATCGGTATAAAAATCCCACTTGGCTCACCAAATTTTGTTCTTCTAGGTTGAAGCGTTCGTTTACAGTAGCAGTTTTTCTTTTTAGGTTTCACACTGTTCTCTCATATACAGATAGATGAATTTGGAACTCTAATCCAACATGATTTGTACTAGCTCTTTGAAACTTGACAAAATAAAGTAGTCCTCAGTTTTGTCTCTATGGTTTGTTTACTCTTCAAGTAGCCCTAATCAAAGACTGGAGAAAAGCACTTTCATTAAAAGGGGTTGGCAAGCGTCCAAGAATGTATGAGTTTCCGAAATACCAGCAAATATTTTTTCACCAAATCTTGATCATACCTTGTGCTAATGATCAGTATTCCAATCCCACTTGGCTCACCATATTTTGTTCTTCTAGGTTTTAGCTTTCGCTTACAGTAGCAGTTTTTATTTTTAGGTTTCACTTTGTTCTCTCCTATATAGATAGATGAATTTGGAACTCTATATCCAACAGGTTTGTAGTAGCTCTTTGAAACGGGACAAAATAAAGTAGTTTTCTGTTTTGTCTTTTTATATGGTTTTCTTTCCTCTTCAAGTAGCCCTAAGCAGAGAATGTGGAAAAAGCAATTTCATTGAAAAGGGGTTGCCAAGCTTCCAAGAAATTACGATTTTCCGAAATACAATCAAATACTTTTTCACCCAATCTTGATGATACATGGTGGTAATGAACAGGAACCTAATCCCACTGGGCTCAACAAATTTGGTCTTCTAGTTGAAGCGTTCTTTACAGTAGCAGTTTTATTGTTAGGTTTCACTCTGTTGTCTTATATATAGATAGATGAATTTGGAACTCTAAATCCAACATGGTTTGTAGGAGCTCTATGAAACTTGACAAAATAAAGAATTCTCAGTTTTGTCTCTATGGTTTGTTTCCTCTTAAAGTAACCCTGAGCAAAGACTGTGGAAAAGCACTTTCAGTGAAAGCGTTGGCAAGCGTACAACAATCCAAGAGTTTCCGAAATACCAGCAAATATTTTTGCACCAATCATGATGATACTTGGGGGTAATGATCAGTACAAAAATCCCACGTGGGTCACCAAATTTTGTTCTTCTAGGTTGAAGAGTTCGTTTACAGTAGCAGTTGTTATTTTTAGGTATCACTCTGCTCACCTTTATATAGATAGATGAATTTGGAACTCTAAATCCATCATGATTTGCAGTAGCTCTTTGAAATTGACAAAATGAAGTAGTTCTCAGTTATGTCTCTATGGTTCTTTCCTCTTCAAGTAGCCCTAATCAGAGACAAGCGAAAAGCACTTTCATTGAAAGGGGTTGGCAAGGGTCCAAGCATCTACGAGTTTCCGAAATAAAAGCAAATATTTTTTCACCCAATCTTGATATATTTGGTGGTTATGATCAGTACACAAATCCCACTTGGCTCACCAAATTTTATTCTTCTAGGTAGACGCGTTCGTTTACAGTAGGAGTTTTTATTTTATGTTTCACTCTGTTGTCTCCTATATAGATAGATGAATTTGGAACTCTAAATCCAACATGGTTTGAAGTAGCTCTTTGAAACTTGACAAAATAAAATAGTTCTCAGTTTTTTCTCTATTTTTTGTTTCCTCTTCATGTAGCCCTAAACAGAGACTGTGGAAAATCACTTTGATTGAAAAAGTTTGCCAAGCTTCCAAGAAATTACGAATTTCCAAAAACCAGCACATATTTTTCACCGAATCTTGATGAAACTTGGTGGTAAAAATCAGTACACAAATCCCACGTGGCTCACCAAATTTGATCCTCTAGGTTGAAGTGTTGTTTACAGTAGCAGTTTTTATTTTTAGGCTTCACTGTGTTCTCTCCTATACAGATAGAAGAATTTGGAACTCTATATCCAACATGGTTTGTAGTAGCTCCTTGAAACTTGACAAAATAAAGTAGTTCTCAGTTTTGTCTCTATGGTTTTGTTTCCTCTTCACGTACCCCTATGCACAGAATGTGGAAAAGCAACTTTCATTGAAAGGGGTTGGAAGCGTCCTAGAATCCTAGCCCTAATCAGAGACTGTCGAAAAGCATATTCATTGAAAGGGGTTTGCAAGCGTCCAAGAATCTGATTTTCCGAACGCACCTGCAAATATTTTTTCACCCAATGTTGATGATACTTGGTGGTAATGATCAGTACACAAACCCCACGTGGCTCACCAAATTTTGTTCTTCTAGGTTCAAGCGTTCGTTTACAGTAGCAGTTTTTAATTTTAGGTTTCACTGTGTTCTCTACTATATAGATAGATAAATTGGGAACTCTAAATCAAACATGGTTTGTAGTAGACCTTTGAAACTTGACAAAATAATGTAGTTCTCAGTTTTGTCTCTATAGTTTGTTTCCTCAAAAGTAGCCCTTAGCAGAGACTGTGGAAAAGCACGCTCATTGAAAGGGGTTGCAGGGCTTCCAAAAAATTACGAGTTTCCGAAATACCATCAAATATTTTTTCACCCAATCTTGATGATACTTGGTGGTAATGATCAGTACACAAATCCCACTTGGCTCCCCAAATTTTGTTCTTCTAGTTTAAATCTTTCGTATAGAGTAGCAGTTTTTATTTTTAGGTTTCACTCTGTTCTGTCTTATACAGATAGAAGTATTTGGAACTCTAAATCCAACATGCTTTGTAGTAGCTGTTTGAAACTTCACAACATAAAGTATTTCTCATTTTGTCTCTATGGTTTGTTTCCTCTTCAAGTAGCCCTCTGCAGAGACCCTAGAAAAGCACTTTCATTGAAACGGGTGACCAAGCTTCCAAGAAATTACAATTTTCCGAAATACCAGCAAATATTTTTTCACTGAATCTTGATGGTACTTTGTGGTAATGATCAGTACACAAATCCCACTTGGCTCACCAAATTTTGTTCTTCTAGGTTGAAGCGTTCGTTTACTGTAGCAGTTTTTAATTTAGGTTTACTCTGTTCTCTCCTATATAGATAGATGAATTTGGAACTCTAAATCCAACATGGATTGTAGTAGTTCTTTGAAACTTGACAACATAAAGTAGTTCTCAGTTGTGTTTCTATGGTTTGTTTCCTCTTCAATTACCTCTAAGAAGATACAGGCAAAAAGCACTTTCATTGAAAGGGGTTGCCAATCTTCCAAGAAATTACTAGTTTCTGAAATACCTGCAAATATTTTTTCACCCAATCTTGATGATACTTGATGGTAATGATCAGTACACAAATCCCACTTGGCTCACCAAATTTTGTTTTCTAGGTCGAAGCGCTCGTTTACCGAAGCTGTTTTTATTTTTAGGTTTCACTCTGTTGTTCTCTATGTAGATAGATGAACTTGGAACTCTAAATCCAACATGCTTTTAGTAGCTCTTTGAAATTTGACAAAATAAAATAGTTCTCAGTTTTGTCTCCATGGTTTCTAGCCTCTTCAAGTAGCCCTATGCATGAATGTGGAAAGCTCTTTCATTGAAAGGTGTTGCCAAGCTTCCAAAAATTACGAGATTCCAAAATACCAGCAAATATTTTTTCACCCAATCTTGTTGATACATGGTGGTAATGATCAGTACAAAAATCCCACTTGGCTCACCAAATTTTGTTCTTCTAGGTTGCAGCGATATTTACAGTAACAGTTTTTATTTTTAGGTTTCACTCTCTTCTCTCCTATACAGATAGATGAATTTGGAACTCTAAATCCAACATGCTTTGTACTAGCTCTTTGAAACTTGGCAAAATAAAGTAGTTCTAATTTTGTCTCTATGGTTTGTTTCCTCTTCAAGTAGCCCTATGCAGAGCCTGTGAAAAGCACTTTCATTGAAAGGGGATGCCATGCTTTCAAGAAATTACGAGATTCCGAAATACCAGCAAGTATTTTTTCACCCAATCTTGATGATACTTAATGGTAATTATCGGTATAAAAATCCCACTTGGCTCACCAAATTTTGTTCTTCTAGGTTGAAGCGTTCGTTTACAGTAGCAGTTTGTATTTTTAGGTTTCACTCTCTTGTCTCCTACATACATAGATGAATTTGGATCTCTTAATCCAACATGGCTTGTAGTAGCTCTTTGAAACCTGACAAAATAAAGTAGTTCTCAGTTTTTTCTCTATGGATTTTCCCTCTTCAAGTAGCCCTAATCAGAGACTGTGGAAAAGCACTTTCATTGAAAGGGGTTGCCAAGCTTTCAAGAAATTACGATTTTCTGAAATACCAGCAAATATTTTTTCACCCAATCATGATGATACTTGGTGGTAATGATCAGTACACAAATCCCACTTGGCTCACCAAATTTTATTCTTCTAGGTTGAAGTGCTTGTTTACAATTATAGCTTTTATTTTTAGGTTTCACTCTGTTGTCTCCTATATAGATACATGAATTTGGAACTCTAAATTTAACATCGTTTGTAGTAGCTCTTTGAAACTTGACAAAATAAAGTAGTTCTCAGTTTTTTCTCTATGGATTTTCCCTCTTCAAGTAGCCCTAATCAGAGACTGTGGAAAAGCACTTTCATTGAAAGGGGTTGCCAAACTACGAAGAAATTACGATTTTCCGAAATACCAGCAAATATTTTTTCAACCAATCTTGATGATACATGGTGGTAATGATCAGTACACAAATTCCACTTGGCTCACCAAATTTTGTTGTTCTAGGTTGAAGCGTTACTTACAGTATCAGTTTTTATTTTTAGGTTTCACTCTGTTCTGTCTAATACAGATAGATGTATTTGGAACTCTAAATCCAACATGCTTTGTAGTAGCCGTTTGAAACTTGACAAAATAAAGTATTTCTCATTTTCTCTCTATGGTTTGTTTCCTCTTCAAGTAGCCCTCTGCAGAGACTGTGGAAAAGCACTTTCATTGAAACGGGTGACCAAGCTTCCAAGAAATTACGATTTTCTGAAATACCAGCAAATATTTTTTCAAAGAATCTTGATGATACTTTGTGGTAATGATCAGTACACAAATCCCACTTGGCTCACCAAATTTTGTTCTTCTAGGTTGAAGCGTTCGTTTACACTAGCAGTTTTTATTTTTAGGTTTCACTCTGTTCTCTCCTATATAGAGAAATGATTTTGGAACTCTAAATCCAACATGGTTTGTAGTAGCTCTTTGAAACTTGAAAAAAGAAAGAAGTTCTCAGTTTTGTCTCTATGGTTTTTTCCTCTTTAAGTAGCCCTAACCAGAGACTGTGGAAAAGCACTTTCATTGAAAGGGCTTGCCAAGCCTCCAAGAAATTATGAGTTTCCGAAATACCAGCAAATATTTTTTCACCCATTCTTGATGATACTTGGTGGCAATTATCGGTATACAAATCCCACTTGGCTCACCAAATTTTGTTCTTCTAGGTTGAAGCGTTCGTTTACAGTAGCAGTTTTTCTTTTTAGGTTTCACACTGTTCTCTCATATACAGATAGATGAATTTGGAACTCTAATCCAACATGATTTGTACTAGCTCTTTGAAACTTGACAAAATAAAGTAGTCCTCAGTTTTGTCTCTATGGTTTCTTTCCTCTTCAAGTAGCCCTAAGCAGAGAATGTGGAAAAGCACTTTCATTGAAAGGGGTTGCCAAGCTTCCAAGAAATTACGATTTTCCGAAATACCATCAAATACTTTTTCACCCAATCTTGATGATACGTGGTGGTAATGAACAGGAACCAAATCCCACTGGGCTCACCAAATTTTGGTCTTCTAGGTTGAAGCGTTCTTTTACAGTAGCAGTTTTTATTGTTAGGTTTCACTCTGTTGTCTTATATATAGATAGATGAATTTGGAACTCTAAATCCAACATGGTTTGTAGGAGCTCTATGAAACTTGACAAAATAAAGAATTCTCAGTTTTGTCTCTATGGTTTGTTTCCTCTTAATGTAACCCTGAGCAAAGACTGTGGAAAAGCACTTTCAGTGAAAGCGTTTGGCAAGCGTCCAACAATCCAAGAGTTTCCGAAATACCAGCAAATATTTTTGCACCCAATCATGATGATACTTGGGGGTAATGATCAGTACAAAAATCCCACGTGGGTCACCAAATTTTGTTCTTCTAGGTTGAAGAATTCGTTTACAGTAGCAGTTGTTATTTTTAGGTATCACTCTGCTCACCTTTATATAGATAGATGAATTTGGAACTCTAAATCCATCATGATTTGCAGTAGCTCTTTGAAATTGACAAAATGAAGTAGTTCTCAGTTATGTCTCTATGGTTCTTTCCTCTTCAAGTAGCCCTAATCAGTGAGTGTCGAAAAGCACTTTCATTGAAAGGGGTTGGCAAGGGTCCAAGCATCTACGAGTTTCCGAAATAAAAGCAAATATTTTTTCACGCAATCTTGATATATTTGGTGGTAATGATCAGTACACAAATCCCACTTGGCTCACCAAATTTTATTCTTCTAGGTAGAAGCGTTCGTTTACAGTAGGAGTTTTTATTTTTAGGTTTCACTCTGTTGTCTCCTATATAGATAGATGAATTTGGAACTCTAAATCCAACATGGTTTGAAGTAGCTCTTTGAAACTTGACAAAATAAAATAGTTCTCAGTTTTTTCTCTATTTTTTGTTTCCTCTTCATGTAGACCTAAACAGAGACTATGGAAAATCACTTTGATTGAAAAAGTTTGCCAAGCTTCCAAGAAATTACGAATTTCCAAAAACCAGCACATATTTTTTCACCGAATCTTGATGACACTTGGTGGTAAAAATCAGTACACAAATCCCACGTGGCTCACCAAATTTTGATCCTCTAGGTTGAAGTGTTTGTTTACAGTAGCAGTTTTTATTTTTAGGTTTCACTGTGTTCTCTCCTATACAGATAGATGAATTTGGAACTCTATATCCAACATGGTTTGTAGTAGCTCCTTGAAACTTGACAAAATAAAGTAGTTCTCAGTTTTGTCTCTATGGTGTGTTTCCTCTTCAAGTACCCCTATGCACAGATTGTGGAAAAGCACTTTCATTGAAAGGGGTTGGAAGCGTCCTAGAATCCTAGCCCTAATCAGAGACTGTCGAAAAGCATATTCATTGAAAGGGGTTTGCAAGCGTCCAAGAATCTACGAGTTTCCGAACCACCAGCAAATATTTTTTCACCCAATGTTGATGATACTTGGTGGTAATGATCAGTACACAAACCCCACGTGGCTCACCAAATTTTGTTCTTCTAGGTTCAAGCGTTCGTTTACAGTAGCAGTTTTTAATTTTAGGTTTCACTGTGTTCTCTACTATATAGATAGATAAATTGGGAACTCTAAATCAAACATGGTTTGTAGTAGACCTTTGAAACTGGACAAAATAATGTAGTTCTCAGTTTTGTCTCTATAGTTTGTTTCCTCAAAAGTAGCCCTTAGCAGAGACTGTGGAAAAGCACGCTCATTGAAAGGGGTTGCAGGGCTTCCAAAAAATTACGAGTTTCCGAAATACCATCAAATATTTTTTCACCCAATCTTGATGATACTTGGTGGTAATGATCAGTACACAAATCCCACTTGGCTCCCCAAATTTTGTTCTTCTAGTTTAAATCTTTCGTATAGAGTAGCAGTTTTTATTTTTAGGTTTCACTCTCTTCTCTCCTATATAGATAGATGAATTTGGAACTCTAAATCCAACATGGTTTGTAGTAGCTCTTTGAAACTTGACAAAATAAAGTAGTTCTCAGATTTGTCTCTATGGTTTGTTTCCTCTTCAAGTAGCCCTAAACAGAGACTGGCGAAAAACACTTTCATTGAAGGGGGTTGGCAAGCGTCCTAGAATCTACGAGTTTCTGAAAGACCAGCAAATATTTTTTCTCCCAATCTTGATGATACTTGGTGGTAATGATCAGTATACAAATCCCACTTGGCTCACCAATTTTTTTTCTTCTAGGTTGAAACCTTCGTTTACAATAGCAGTTTTTATTTTTTGGTTTTACTCTGTTGTCTCCTATATAGAGAGATAAATTTGGAACTCTAAATCCAACATGGTTTGTAGTAGCTCTTTGAAACTTTACAAAATAAAGTAGTTCTCAGTTTTGTCTCTATGGTTTGTTTCCTCTTCAAGTAGTCCTAGGCAGAGACTTTGGAAAAGCACTTTCATTGAAATGGGTTTCCAATCTTCCACAAAATTAAGAGTTTCCGAAATACCAGCAAATGTATTTCACCGAATCTTGATGATTCTTGATGGTGATGATCAGTACACAAATCCCACTTGGCTCACCAAATTTTGTTCTTCTAGGTTGAAGCGCTCTTTACCGTAGCAGTTTTTATTTTTATGTTTCACTGTGTTCTCTAATATATAGATAAATGAATTTGGATCTCTAAATAAAACATGGTTTGTAGTAGCTATTTGAACCTTAACAAAATAAAGTAGTTCTCAGTTTTGTCTCTATGGTTTGTTTCCTCTTCAAGTAGCCCTAAGCAGAGACTGTGGAAAAGCACTTTCATTGAAATGGGTTGCCAATCTTCCAAGAAATTACGAGTTTCTGAAATACCAGCAAATATTTTTCACCCAATCTTGACGATACTTGATGGTGATGATCAAGACGCAAATCCCACTTGACTCACCAAATTTTGTTCTTCTAGGTTGAAGCGCTCGTTTACAGTAGCAGTTTTTATTTTTAGGTTTCACTCTGTTGTTTTCTATATAGATAAATAAATTTGGATCTCTAAATCCAACATGGTTTGTAGTAGCTCTTTGAAACTTGACAAAATAAAGTTGTTCTCATTTTTGTCCCTATGGTTTGTTTCCTCTTCAAGTAGCCATAAGCAGAGAATGGCGAAAAGCACTTTCATTGAGAGGGGTTGAAAAACTTCCAAGAAATTACATGTTTCCGAAATACCAGTAAGTATTTTTTCACCCAATCTTTATGGTAGTTGGTGGTAATGATCAGTACACAAATCCCACATGGCCCACCAAATTTTATTCTTCTAGGTTGAAGCCTTCGTTTAGAGTTGCAGTTTTATTTTTAGGTTTCACTCTGTTGTCTCCTATAAAGATAGATGAATTTGGAACTCTAAATCGAACATGGTTTGCAGTAGCTCTTAGAAACTTGACAAAAAAAAGTAATTCTCAGTTTTGTCTCTATTGTTTTTTTCCTCATCAAGTAGCCCTAAGCAGAGACTGTGGAAAAGCAGTTTCATTGAAAGGGGTTGCCAAGCTTCCAAGAAATTACGAGTTTCCGAAATACCAGCAAACATTTTTTCACCCAATCTTGATGATGCTTGGTGGTAATGATCAGTACAAAATTCCCACTTGGATCAACAAATTTTGTTCGTCTTTGTTGAAGCGTTCGTTTACAGTAGCAGTTTTCATTTTTAAGTTTCACTCTGTTCTCTAATATATAGATAAATGAATGTGGATCTCTAAATCCAACATGGTTTGTAGTAGGTATTTGAACCTTAACAAAATAAAGTAGTTCTCAGTTTTGTCTCTATGGTTTGTTTCCTCTTCAAGTAGCCCTAAGCAGAGACTGTGGAAAAGCACTTTCATTGAAATGGGTTGCCAATCTCCAAGAAATTACGAGTTTCTGTAATACCAGCAAATATTTTTCACCCAATCTTGATGATACTTGATGGTGATGTTCAGTACGCAAATCCCACTTGGCTCACCAAATTTTGTTCTTCTAGGTTGAAGCGCTCGTTTACAGTAGCAGTTTTTATTTTAAGGTTTCACTCTGTTGTCTTCTATATAGATAAATGAATTTGGATCTCTAAATCCAACATGGTTTTTAGTAGCTCTTTGAAACTTGACAAAAAAAAGTAGTTCTCATTTTTGTCTATATGGTTGGTTTCCTCTTCAAGTAGCCATAAGCAGAGAATGGCGAAAAGCACTTTCATTGAAAGGGGTTGCCAACTTCCAAGAAATTACGTGTTTCCAAAATACCAGTAAGTATTTTTTCACCCAATCTTTATGGTAGTTGGTGGTAATGATCAGTACACAAATCCCACATGGCCCACCAAATTTTGTTCTTCTAGGTTGAAGCCTTCGTTTAGAGTTGCAGTTTTATTTTTAGGTTTCACTCTGTTCTCTCCTATAAAGATAGATGAATTTGGAACTCTAAATCGAACATGGTTTGCAGTAGCTCTTTGAAACTTGACAAAAAAAAGTAATTCTCAGTTTTGTATCTATTGTTTTTTCCTCATCAAGTAGCCCTAAGCAGAGACTGTGGAAAAGCAGTTTCATTGAAAGGGGTTGCCAAACTTCCAAGAAATTACGAGTTTCCGAAATACCAGCAAACATTTTTTCACCCAATCTTGATGATGCTTGGTGTTAATGATCAGTACAAAATTCCCACTTGGATCAACAAATTTTGTTTGTCTTGGATGAAGCGTTCGTTTACAGTAGCAGTTTTCATTTTTAAGTTTCACTCTGTTCTCTAATATATAGATAAATGAATTTGGATCTCTAAATCCAACATGGTTTGTAGTAGCTATTTGAATCTTGACAAAATAAAGTAGTTCTCAGTTTTGTCTCTATGGTTTGTTTCCTCTTCAAGTAGCCCTAAGCAGAGACTGTGGAAAAGCACTTTCATTGAAATGGGTTGCCAATCTCCAAGAAATTACGAGTTTCTGAAATACCAGCAAATATTTTTCACCCAATCTTGATGAAACTTGACTGTGATGATCAGTACGCAAATCCCACTTGGCTAACCAAATTTTGTTTTCTAGGACCAAGCGCTCGTTTACAGAAGCTGTTTTTAATTTTAGGTTTCACTCTGTTGTTCTCTATGTAGATAGATGAACTTGGAACTCTAAATCCAACATGCTTTGTAGTAGCTCTTTGAAATTTGACAAAATAAAGTAGTTCTCAGTTTTGTCTCTATGGTTTCTAGCCTCTTCAAGTAGCCCTATGCATGAATGTGGAAAGCTCTTTCATTGAAAGGTGTTGCCAAGCTTCCAAAAATTAAGAGATTCCAAAATACCAACAAATATTTTTTCACCCAATCTTGTTGATACATGGTGGTAATGATCAGTACAAAAATCCCACTTGGCTCACCAAATTTTGTTCTTCTAGGTTGCAGCGATATTTACAGTAACAGTTTTTATTTTTAGGTTTCACTCTGTTCTCTCCTATACAGATAGATGAATTTGGAACTCTAAATCAAACATGCTTTGTACTAGCTCTTTGAAACTTGGCAAAATAAAGTAGTTCTAATTTTGTCTCTATGGTTTGTTTCCTCTTCAAGTAGCCCTATGCAGAGCCTGTGAAAAGCACTTTCATTGAAAGGGGATGCCATGCTTTCAAGAAATTACGAGATTCCGAAATACCAGCAAGTATTTTTTCACCCAATCTTGATGATACTTAATGGTAATGATCAGTACACAAATCCCACGTGGCTCACCAAATTTTGTTCTTCTAGGTTGAAGCGTTCGTTTACAGTAGCAGTTTGTATTTTTAGGTTTCACTCTCTTGTCTCCTACATACATAGATGAATTTGGATCTCTAAATCCAACATGGTTTGTAGTAGCTCTTTGAAACCTGACAAAATAAAGTAGTTCTCAGTTTTTTCTCTATGGATTTTCCCTCTTCAAGTAGCCCTAATCAGAGACTGTGGAAAAGCACTTTCATTGAAAGGGGTTGCCAAGCTTTCAAGAAATTACGATTTTCTGAAACACCAGCAAATATTTTTTCACCCAATCGTGATGATACTTTTTGGTAATGATCAGTACACAAATCCCACTTGGCTCACCAAATTTTATTCTTCTAGGTTGAAGTGCTTGTTTACAATAGTAGCTTTTATTTTTAGGTTTCACTCTGTTGTCTCCTATATAGATAGATGAATTTGGAACTCTAAATTTAACATCGTTTGTAGTAGCTCTTTGAAACTTGACAAAATAAAGTAGTTCTCAGTTTTTTCTCTATGGATTTTCCCTCTTCAAGTAGCCCTAATCAGAGACTGTAGAAAAGCACTTTCATTGAAAGGGGTTGCCAAACTACCAAGAAATTACGATTTTCCGAAATACCAGCAAATATTTTTTCAACCAATCTTGATGATACATGGTGGTAATGATCAGTACACAAATTCCACTTGGCTCACCAAATTTTGTTGTTCTAGGTTGAAGTGTTACTTACAGTATCAGTTTTTATTTTTAGGTTTCACTCTGTTCTGTCCAATACAGATAGATGTATTTGGAACTCTAAATCCAACATGCTTTGTAGTAGCCGTTTGAAACTTGACAAAATAAAGTATTTCTCATTTTCTCTCTATGGTTTGTTTCCTCTTCAAGTAGCCCTCTGCAGAGACTGTGGAAAAGCACTTTCATTGAAACGGGTGACCAAGCTTCCAAGAAATTACGATTTTCTGAAATACCAGCAAATATTTTTTCAAAGAATCTTGATGATACTTTGTGGTAATGATCAGTACACAAATCCCACTTGGCTCACCAAATTTTGTTCTTCTAGGTTGAAGCGTTCGTTTACACTAGCAGTTTTTATTTTTAGGTTTCACTCTGTTCTCTCCTATATAGAGAGATGATTTTGGAACTGTAAATCCAACATGGTTTGTAGTAGCTCTTTGAAACTTGAAAAAAGAAAGAAGTTCTCAGTTTTGTCTCTATGGTTTTTTCCTCTTCAAGTAGCCCTAACCAGAGACTGTGGAAAAGCACTTTCATTGAAAGGGCTTGCCAAGCCTCCAAGAAATTATGAGTTTCCGAAATACCAGCAAATATTTTTTCACCCAGTCTTGATGATACTTGGTGGTAATTATCGGTATACAAATCCCACTTGGCTCACCAAATTTTGTTCTTCTAGGTTGAAGCGTTCGCTTACAGTAGCAGTTTTTATTTTTAGGTTTCACTTTATTCTCTCCTATATAGATAGATGAATTTGGAACTCTATATCCAACAGGCTTGTAGTAGCTCTTTGAAACTGGACAAAATAAAGTAATTCTCAGTTTTGTCTTTATGGTTTCTTTCCTCTTCAAGTAGCCCTAAGCAGAGAATGTGGAAAAGCACTTTCATTGAAAGGGGTTGCCAAGCTTCCAAGAAATTACGATTTTCCGAAATACCATCAAATACTTTTTCACCCAATCTTGATGATACGTGGTGGTAATGAACAGGAACCAAATCCCACTGGGCTCACCAAATTTTGGTCTTCTAGGTTGAAGCGTTCTTTTACAGTAGCAGTTTTTATTGTTAGGTTTCACTCTGTTGTCTTATATATAGATAGATGAATTTGGAACTCTAAATCCAACATGGTTTGTAGGAGCTCTATGAAACTTGACAAAATAAAGAATTCTCAGTTTTGTCTCTATGGTTTGTTTCCTCTTAAAGTAACCCTGAGCAAAGACTGTGGAAAAGCACTTTCAGTGAAAGCGTTTGGCAAGCGTCCAACAATCCAAGAGTTTCCGAAATACCAGCAAATATTTTTGCACCCAATCATGATGATACTTGGGGGTAATGATCAGTACAAAAATCCCACGTGGGTCACCAAATTTTGTTCTTCTAGGTTGAAGAATTCGTTTACAGTAGCAGTTGTTATTTTTAGGTATCACTCTGCTCACCTTTATATAGATAGATGAATTTGGAACTCTAAATCCATCATGATTTGCAGTAGCTCTTTGAAATTGACAAAATGAAGTAGTTCTCAGTTATGTCTCTATGGTTCTTTCCTCTTCAAGTAGCCCTAATCAGAGACTAGCGAAAAGCACTTTCATTGAAAGGGGTTGGCAAGGGTCCAAGAATCTACGAGTTTCCGAAATAAAAGCAAATATTTTTTCACCCAATCTTGATATATTTGGTGGTAATGATCAGTACACAAATCCCACTTGGCTCACCAAATTTTATTCTTCTAGGTAGAAGCGTTCGTTTACAGTAGGAGTTTTTATTTTTAGGTTTCACTCTGTTGTCTCCTATATAGATAGATGAATTTGGAACTCTAAATCCAACATGGTTTGAAGTAGCTCTTTGAAACTTGACAAAATAAAATAGTTCTCAGTTTTTTCTCTATTTTTTGTTTCCTCTTCATGTAGCCCTAAACAGAGACTGTGGAAAATCACTTTGATTGAAAAAGTTTGCCAAGCTTCCAAGAAATTACGAATTTCCAAAAACCAGCACATATTTTTTCACCGAATCTTGATGACACTTGGTGGTAAAAATCAGTACACAAATCCAACGTGGCTCACCAAATTTTGATCCTCTAGGTTGAAGTGTTTGTTTACAGGAGCAGTTTTTATTTTTAGGTTTCACTGTGTTCTCTCCTATCCAGATAGATGAATTTGGAACTCTATATCCAACATGGTTTGTAGTAGCTCCTTGAAACTTGACAAAATAAAGTAGTTCTCAGTTTTGTCTCTATGGTTTATTTCCTCTTCAAGTACCCCTATGCACAGACTGTGGAAAAGCACTTTCATTGAAAGGGGTTGGAAGGGTCCTAGAATCCTAGCCCTAATCAGAGACTGTCGAAAAGCATATTCATTGAAAGGGGTTTGCAAGCGTCCAAGAATCTACGAGTTTCCGAACCACCAGCAAATATTTTTTCACCCAATGTTGATGATACTTGGTGGTAATGATCAGTACACAAATCCCACGTGGCTCACCAAATTTTGCTCTTCTAGGTTCAAGCATTCGTTTACAGTAGCAGTTTTTAATTTTAGGTTTCACTGTGTTCTCTACTATATAGATAGATAAATTTGGAACTCTAAATCAAACATGGTTTGTAGTAGACCTTTGAAACTTGACAAAATAATGTAGTTCTCAGTTTTGTCTCTATAGTTTGTTTCCTTTAAAGTAGCCCTTAGCAGAGACTGTGGAAAAGCACGCTCATTGAAAGGGGTTGCAGGGCTTCCAAAAAATTACGAGTTTCCGAAATACCAGCAAATATTTTTTCACCCAATCTTGATGATACTTGGTGGTAATGATCAGTACACAAATCCCACTTGGCTCCCCAAATTTTGTTCTTCTAGTTTAAATCTTTCGTATAGAGTAGCAGTTTTTATTTTTAGGTTTCACTCTCTTCTCTCCTATATAGATAGATGAATTTGGATCTCTAAATCCAACATGGTTTGTAGTACCTCTTTGAAACTTGACAAAATAAAGTAGTTCTCAGATTTGTCTCTATGGTTTGTTTCCTCTTCAAGTAGCCCTAATCAGAGACTGGCGAAATACAATTTCATTGAAGGGGGTTGGCAAGTGTCCTAGAATCTACGAGTTTCTGAAAGACCAGCAAATATTTTTTCTCCCAATCTTGATGATACTTGGTGGTAATGATCAGTATACAAATCCCACTTGGCTCACCAAATTTTTTTCTTCTAGGTTGAAACCTTCGTTTACAATAGCAGTTTTTATTTTTAGGTTTTACTCTGTTGTCTCCTATATAGAGAGATGAATTTGGAACTCTAAATCCAACATGGTTTGTAGTAGCTCTTTGAAACTTTACAAAATAAAGTAGTTCTCAGTTTTGTCTCTATGGTTTGTTTCCTCTTCAAGTAGTCCTAGGCAGAGACTGTGGAAAAGCACTTTCATTGAAATGGGTTTCCAATCTTCCACAAAATTAAGAGTTTCCGAAATACCAGCAAATATATTTCACCGAATCTTGATGATTCTTGATGGTGATGATCAGTACACAAATCCCACTTGGCTCACCAAATTTTTTTCTTCTAGGTTGAAGCACTCGTTTACAGTAGCAGTTTTTATTTTTATGTTTCACTGTGTTCTCTAATATATAGATAAATGAATTTGGATCTCTAAATCCAACATGGTTTGTAGTGGCTATTTGAACCTTAACAAAATAAAGTAGTTCTCAGTTTTGTCTCTATGGTTTGTTTCCTCTTCAAGTAGCCCTAAGCAGAGACTGTGGAAAAGCACTTTCATTGAAATGGGTTGCCAATCTTCCAAGAAATTACGAGTTTCTGAAACACCAGCAAATATTTTTCACCCAATCTTGACGATACTTGATGGTGATGATCAAGACGCAAATCCCACTTGACTCACCAAATTTTGTTCTTCTAGGTTGAAGCGCTCCTTTACAGTAGCAGTTTTTATTTTTAGGTTTCACTCTGTTGTTTTCTATATAGATAAATAAATTTGGATCTCTAAATCCAACATGGTTTGTAGTAGCTCTTTGAAACTTGACAAAATAAAGTTGTTCTCATTTTTGTCTCTATGGTTTGTTTCCTCTTCAAGTAGCCATAAGCAGAGAATGGCGAAAAGCACTTTCATTGAGAGGGGTTGAAAATCTTCCAAAAAATTACATGTTTCCGAAATACCAGTAAGTATTTTTTCACCCAATCTTTATGGTAGTTGGTGGTAATGATCAGTACACAAATCCCACATGGCCCACCAAATTTTATTCTTCTAGGTTGAAGCCTTCGTTTAGAGTTGCAGTTTTATTTTTAGGTTTCACTCTGTTGTCTCCTATAAAGATAGATGAATTTGGAACTCTAAATCGAACATGGTTTGCAGTCGCTCTTAGAAACTTGACAAAAAAAAGTAATTCTCAGTTTTGTCTCTATTGTTTTTTTCCTCATCAAGTAGCCCTAAGCAGAGACTGTGGAAAAGCAGTTTCATTGAAAGGGGTTGCCAAGCTTCCAAGAAATTATGAGTTTCCGAAATACCAGCAAACATTTTTTCACCCAATCTTGATGATGCTTGGTGGTAATGATCAGTACAAAATTCCCACTTGGATCAACAAATTTTGTTCGTCTTTGTTGAAGCATTCGTTTACAGTAGCAGTTTTCATTTTTAAGTTTCACTCTGTTCTCTAATATATAGATAAATGAATTTGGATCTCTAAATCCAACATGGTTTGTAGTAGCTATTTGAACCTTGACAAAATAAAGTAGTTCTCAGTTTTGTCTCTATGGTTTGTTTTCTCTTCAAGTAGCCCTAAGCAGAGACTGTGGAAAAGCACTTTCATTGAAATGGGTTGCCAATCTCCAAGAAATTACGAGTTTCTGTAATACCAGCAAATATTTTTCACCCAATCTTGATGATACTTCATGGTGATGATCAGTACGCAAATCCCACTTGGCTCACCAAATTTTGTTCTTCTAGGTTGAAGCGCTCGTTTACAGTAGCAGTTTTTATTTTAAGGTTTCACTCTGTTGTCTTCTATATAGATAAATGAATTTGGATCTCTAAATCCAACATGGTTTTTAGTAGCTCTTTGAAACTTGACAAAAAAAAGTAGTTCTCATTTTTGTCTCTATGGTTTGTTTCCTCTTCAAGTAGCCATAAGCAGAGAATGGCGAAAAGCACTTTCATTGAAAGGGGTTGCCAACTTCCAAGAAATTACGTGTTTCCAAAATACCAGTAAGTATTTTTTCACCCAATCTTTATGGTAGTTGGTGGTAATGATCAGTACACAAATCCCACATGGCCCACCAAATTTTGTTCTTCTAGGTTGAAGCCTTCGTTTAGAGTTGCAGTTTTATTTTTAGGTTTCACTCTGTTCTCTCCTATAAAGATAGATGAATTTGGAACTCTAAATCGAACATGGTTTGCAGTAGCTCTTTGAAACTTGACAAAAAAAAGTAATTCTCAGTTTTGTATCTATTGTTTTTTCCTCATCAAGTAGCCCTAAGCAGAGACTGTGGAAAAGCAGTTTCATTGAAAGGGGTTGCCAAGCTTCCAAGAATTTACGAGTTTCCGAAATACCAGCAAATATTTTTTCACCCAATCTTGATGATACACGGTGGTAATGATCAGTACAAAAATCCCACTTGGATCACCAAATTTTGTTCTTCAAGTTTGAAGCTTTCGTTTACAGTGGCCGTTTTTATTTTTAGGTTTTACTCTGTTCTCTCCTAAATAGATAGATTAATTTGGAACTCTAAATCCAAGATGGTTTGTAGTAGCTCTTTGAAACTTTACAAAATAATGTAGTTCTCAGTTTTGTCTCTATGGTTTGTTTCCTCTTCAAGTAGCCCTAAGCAGAGACTGTGGAAAAGCACTTTCATTGAAATGGGTTGCCAATCTTCCAAGAAATTACGAGTTTCTGAAACACCAGCAAATATTTTTCACCCAATCTTGATGATACTTGATGGTGATGATTAAGATGCAAATCCCACTTGACTCACCAAATTTTGTTCTTCTAGGTTGAAGCGCTCGTTTACAGTAGCAGTTTTTATTTTTAGGTTTCACTCTGTTGTTTTCTATATAGATAAATAAATTTGGATCTCTAAATCCAACATGGTTTGTAGTAGCTCTTTGAAACTTGACAAAATAAAGTTGTTCTCATTTTTGTCTCTATGGTTTGTTTCCTCTTCAAGTAGCCATAAGCAGAGAATGGCGAAAAGCACTTTCATTGAAAGGGGTTGGCAACTTCCAAGAAATTACGTGTTTCCGAAATACCAGTAAGTATTTTTTCACCCAATCTTTATGGTAGTTGGTGGTAATGATCAGTACACAAATCCCACATGGCCCATCAAATTTTGTCCTTCTAGGTTGAAGCCTTCGTTTAGAGTTGCAGTTTTATTTTTAGGTTTCAATCTGTTCTCTCCTATAAAGATAGAAGAATTTGGAAATCTAAATCGAACATGGTTTGTAGTAGCTCTTTGAAACTTTTCAAAATAAAGTTGTTCTCATTTTTGTCTCTATGGTTTGTTTCCTCTTCAAGTAGCATTAGCAGAGAAAGGCGAAAAGCACTTTCATTGAAAGGGGTTGCCAAGCTTCCAAGAAATTACGAGTTTCCGAAATACCAGCAAATGTTTTTTTACCCAATCTTTATGGTACTTGGTGGTAATGATCAGTACACAAATCCCACTTGGCTCACCAAATTTTGTTCTTCTAGGTTGAAGCCTTCGTTAACAGTAGCAGTGTTTATTGTTAGGATTCACGATGTTCTCTCCTTTATAGATAGATGAAATTGGAACTCTAAATCCAACATGGTTTGTAGTAGCTCTTTGAAACTTGACAAATAAAGTAATTTTCAGTTTTGTCTCTATGGTTTGCTTCCTCTTCAAGTAGCCCTAGGCACAGACTGGGGAAAAGCACTTTCATTGAAAGGGGTTGCGAAGCTTCCAAGAAATCTCGATTTTCCGAAATACCAGCAAA
>NW_027515740.1:0-72242 GCF_048772815.1 Callospermophilus lateralis | reverse complement strand
GTGTTTTTCGCCAGTCTCAGCATGGGGTACTTCAAGAGGAAACAAACCATATAGATAGAACTTAGAACTACTTCATTTGGTCAAGTTTCAAGGAGCTAGCACAAACCGTGTTTGATTTAGAATTCCAAACACAGCTATCTATGTAGGAGAAAACAGAGTGAAACCTAAAAATACAAACTGTTACTGGAAACGAATGCTTCAACCTAGAAGAATAAAAATTGGGCAGCCAAGTGGGATTAGTGAACTGATCATTACCACCAAGTATCATCAAGATTTGGTGAAAAAATGTTTGCTGAGATTTCAGCAAACTAGTAGTTTTTTGGAACCTTGGCAACCCCTTTCAAACTTAAGTGTTTTTCGCCAGTCTCTGCATGGGGTACTTCAAGAGGAAACAAACCATAGAGATAGAACTTAGAACTACTTCATTTGGTCAAGTTTCACGGAGCTAGCACAAACCGTGTTTGATTCAGAGTTTCAAACGCATCTATCTGTATAGCAGAAAACAGAGTGAAAGCTAAAAATTCAAAGTGTTACTGAAAACGGATGCTTGAACCTAGAAGAGTAAAGTTGGGCAGCCAAGTGGGATTAGTGAAATGATCATTACCACCAAGTATCCTCAAGATTTGTTGAAAAAATATTTGCTGAGATTTCAGCAAACTAGTAATTTTTTGGAAGCTTGGCAACCCCTTTCAAACGAAAGTGTTCTTCGCCAGTCTCTGCATGGGGTACTTCAAAAGAAAACAAACCATAGAGATAGAACTTAGAACTACTTCATTTTGTCAAGTTTCACGGAGCTTGCACAAACCGTGTTTGATTTAGAGTTTCAAACACATCTATCTATATAGCTGAAAACAAAGTGAAACCTAAAATTTCAAAGTGTTACTGGAAACGAACGCTTGAACCTAGAAGAATAAAAATTGGGCAGCCAAGTGGGATTAGTGAACTGATCATTACCACCAAGTATCATCAAGATTTGGTGAAAAAATGTTTGCTGAGATTTCAGCAAACGAGTAGTTTTTTGGAAGCTTGGCAACCCCTTTCAAACGAAAGTGTTTTTCGCCAGTCTCTGCATGGGGTACTTCAAGAGGAAACAAACCATAGAGATAGAACTTAGAACTACTTCATTTTGTCACGTTTCACGGAGCTAGGACAAACCGTGTTTGATTTAGAGTTTCAAAGACATCTATCTATATAGCAGAAAACAGAGTGAAACCTAAAATTTCAAAGTGTTACTGGAAACGAACGCTTGAACCTAGAAGAGTAAAAATTGGGCAGCCAAGTGGGCTTGGTGCACTGATAATTACCACCTAGTATCATCAAGATTTGGTGAAAAAATGTTTGCTGAGATTTCAGCAAACTAGTAGTTTTTTGGAAGCTTGGCAACCCCTTTCAAACGAAAGTGTTTTTCGCCAGTCGCTGCATGGGGTACTTCAAGAGGAAACAAACCATAGAGATAGAACTTAGAACTACTTCATTTGGTCATGTTTCAAGGAGCTAGCACAAACCGTGTTTGATTTAGAATTCCAAACACAGCTATCGATGTAGGAGAAAACAGAGTGAAACCTAAAAATTCAAACTGTTACTGGAAACGAATGCTTCAACCTAGAAAAATAAAAATTGGGCAGCCAAGTGGGATTAAGGAACTGATCATTACCACCAAGTATCATCAAGATTTGGTGAAAAAATGTTTGCTGAGATTTCAGCAAACTAGTAGTTTTTTGGAAGCTTGGCAACACCTTTCAAACGAAAGTGTTTTTCGCCAGTCTCAGCATGGGGTACTTCAAGAGGAAACAAACCATAGAGATAGAACTTAGAACTACTTCATTTGGTCAAGTTTCAAGGAGCTAGCAAAAACTGTGTTTGATTTAGAATTCCAAACACAGCTATCTATGTAGGAGAAAACAAAGTGAAACCTAAAAATTCAAACTGTTACTGGAAACGAAAGCTTCAACCTAGAAGAATAAAATTTGGGCAGCCAAGTGGGATTAGTGAACTGATCATTACCAACAAGTATCATCAAGATTTGTTGAAAAAATGTTTGCTGAGATTTCAGCCAACTAGTAGTTTTTTGGAAGCTTGGCAACCCCTTTCAAACGAAAGTGTTTTTCGCCAGTCTCTGCATGGGGTACTTCAAGAGGAAACAAACCAAAGAGATAGAACTTAGAACTACTTCATTTTGTCAAGTTTCATGGAGCTAGCACAAACCGTGTTTGATTTAGAGTTTCAAACACATCTATCTATATAGCTGAAAACAGAGTGAAACCTAAAATTTCAAACTGTTACTGGAAACGAACGCTTGAACCTAGAAGAGTGAAAGTTGGGCAGCCAAGTGGGATTAGTGAACTGATCATTACCACCAAGTATCATCAAGATTTGGTGAAAAAATGTTTGCTGAGATTTCAGCAAACGAGTAGTTTTTTGGAAGCTTGGCAACCCCTTTCAAACGAAAGTGTTTTTCGCCAGTCTCTGCATGGGGTACTTCAAGAGGAAACAAACCATAGAGATAGAACTTAGAACTACTTCATTTGGTCAAGTTTCAAGGAGCTAGCACAAACCGTGTTTGATTTAGAATTCCAAACACAGCTATCTATGTAGGAGAAAACAGAGTGAAACCTAAAAATTCAAACTGTTACTGGAAACGAATGCTTCAATCTAGAAGAATAAAAATTGGGCAGCCAAGTGGGATTAGTGAACTGATCATTACCACCAAGTATCATCAAGATTTGGTGAAAAAATGTTTGCTGAGATTTCAGCAAACTAGTAGTTTTTGGAAGCTTGGCAACCCCTTTCAAACGAAAGTGTTTTTCGCCAGTCTCTGCATGGGGTACTTCAAGAGGAAACAAACCATAGAGATAGAACTTAGAACTACTTTATTTTGTCAAGTTTCACGGAGCTAGCACAAACCGTGTTTGATTTAGAGTTTCAAACACTTCTATCTATATAGCAGAAAACAGAGTGAAACCTAAAAATTCAAACTGTTACTGGAAACGAACCCTTGAACCTAGAAGAGTGAAAGTTGGGCAGCCAAGTGGGATTAGTGACCTGATCATTACCACCAAGTATCATCAAGATTTGGTGAAAAAATGTTTGCTGAGATTTCAGCAAACTAGTAGTTTTTTGGAAGCTTGGCAACCCCTTTCAAACGAAAGTGTTTTTCGCCAGTCTCTGCATGGGGTACTTCAAGAGGAAACAAACAATAGAGATAGAACTTAGAACTACTTCATTTGGTCAAGTTTCAAGGAGCTAGCACAAACCGTGTTTGATTTAGAATTCCAAACACAGCTATCTATGTAGGAGAAAACAGAGTGAAACCTAAAAATTCAAACTGTTACTGGAAACGAATGCTTCAACCTAGAAAATAAAAATTGGGCAGCCAAGTGGGATTAGTGAACTGATCATTACCACCAAGTATCATCAAGATTTGGTGAAAAAATGTTTGCTGAGATTTCAGCAAACTAGTAGTTTTTTGGAAGCTTGGCAACCCCTTTCAAACGAAAGTGTTTTTCGCCAGTCTCTGCATGGGGTACTTCAAGAGGAAACAAACCATAGAGATAGAACTTAGAACTACTTCATTAGGTCAAGTTTCAAGGAGCTAGCACAAACCGTGTTTGATTTAGAATTCCAAACACAGCTATCTATGTAGGAGAAAACAGAGTGAAACCTAAAAATTCAAACTGTTACTGGAAACGAATGCTTCAACCTAGAAGAATAAAAATTGGGCAGCCAAGTGGGATTAGTGAACTGATCATTACCACCAAGTATCATCAAGATTTGGTGAAAAAATGTTTGCTGAGATTTCAGCAAACTAGTAGTTTTTTGGAAGCTTGGCAACCCCTTTCAAACGAAAGTGTTCTTCGCCAGTCTCTGCATGGGGTACTTCAAGAGGAAACAAACCATAGAGATAGAACTTAGAACTACTTCATTTGGTCAAGTTTCAAGGAGCTAGCACAAACCGTGTTTGATTAAGAATTCCAAACACAGCTATCTATGTAGGAGAAAACAGAGTGAAACCTAAAAATACAAACTGTTACTGCAAACGAATGCTTCAACCTAGAAGAATAAAAATTGGGCAGCCAAGTGGGATTAGTGAACTGATCATTACCACCAAGTATCATCAAGATTTGGTGAAAAAATGTTTGCTGAGATTTCAGCAAACTAGTAGTTTTTTGGAAGCTTGGCAACCCCTTTCAAACGGAAGTGTTTTTCGCCAGTCTCTGCATGGGGTACTTCAAGAGGAAACAAACCATAGAGATAGAACTTAGAACTACTTCATTTGGTCAAGTTTCACGGAGCTAGCACAAACCGTGTTTGATTCAGAGTTTCAAACACATCTATCTATATAGCAGAAAACAGAGTGAAAGCTAAAAATTCAAAGTGTTACTGAAAACAGATGCTTGAACCTAGAAAATAAAAATTGGGCAGCCAAGTGGGATTAGTGAACTGATCATTACCACCAAGTATCATCAAGATTTGGTGAAAAAATGTTTGCTGAGATTTCAGCAAACTAGTAGTTTTTTGGAAGCTTGGCAACCCCTTTCAAACGGAAGTGTTTTTCGCCAGTCTCTGCATGGGGTACTTCAAGAGGAAACAAACCATAGAGATAGAACTTAGAACTACTTCATTTGGTCAAGTTTCACGGAGCTAGCACAAACCGTGTTTGATTCAGTGTTTCAAACACATCTATCTATATAGCAGAAAACAGAGTGAAAGCTAAAAATTCAAAGTGTTACTGAAAACAGATGCTTGAACCTAGAAAATAAAAATTGGGCAGCCAAGTGGGATTAGTGAACTGATCATTACCACCAAGTATCATCAAGATTTGGTGAAAAAATGTTTGCTGAGATTTCAGCAAACTAGTAGTTTTTTGGAAGCTTGGCAACCCCTTTCAAACGAAAGTGTTTTTTGCCAGTCTCTGCATGGGGTACTTCAAGAGGAAACAAACCATAGAGATAGAACTTAGAACTACTTCATTAGGTCAAGTTTCAAGGAGCTAGCACAAACCGTGTTTGATTTAGAATTCCAAACACAGCTATCTATGTAGGAGAAAACAGAGTGAAACCTAAAAATTCAAACTGTTACTGGAAACGAATGCTTCAACCTAGAAGAATAAAAATTGGGCAGCCAAGTGGGATTAGTGAACTGATCATTACCACCAAGTATCATCAAGATTTGGTGAAAAAATGTTTGCTGAGATTTCAGCAAACTAGTAGTTTTTTGGAAGCTTGGCAACCCCTTTCAAACGAAAGTGTTTTTCGCCAGTCTCAGCATGGGGTACTTCAAGAGGAAACAAACCATAGAGATAGAACTTAGAACTACTTCATTTGGTCAAGTTTCAAGGAGCTAGCACAAACCGTGTTTGATTTAGAATTCCAAACACAGCTATCTATGTAGGAGAAAACAGAGTGAAACCTAAAAATACAAACTCTTACTGGAAACGAAAGCTTCAACTTAGAAGAATAAAAATTGGGCAGCCAAGTGGGATTAGTGAACTGATCATTACCACCAAGTATCATCAAGATTTGGTGAAAAAATGTTTTCTGAGATTTCAGCAAACTAGTAGTTTTTTGGAAGCTTGGCAACCCCTTTCAAACTTAAGTGTTTTTCGCCAGTCTCTGCATGGGGTACTTCAAGAGGAAACAAACCATAGAGATAGAACTTAGAACTACTTCATTTGGTCAAGTTTCACGGAGCTAGCACAAACCGTGTTTGATTTAGAGTTTCAAACGCATCTATCTATATAGCAGAAAACAGAGTGAAAGCTAAAAATTCAAAGTGTTACTGAAAACGGATGCTTGAAACTAGAAGAGTAAAGTTGGGCAGCCAAGTGGGATTAGTGAAATGATCATTACCACCAAGTATCATCAAGATTTGTTGAAAAAATGTTTGCTGAGATTTCAGCAAACTAGTAATTTTTTGGAAGCTTGGCAACCCCTTTCAAACGAAAGTGTTCTTCGCCAGTCTCTGCATGGGGTACTTCAAGAGAAAACAAACCATAGAGATAGAACTTAGAACTACTTCATTTTGTCAAGTTTCACGGAGCTACCACAAACCGTGTTTGATTTAGAGTTTCAAACACATCTATCTATATAGCTGAAAACAGAGTGAAACCTAAAATTTCAAACTGTTACTGGAAACGAACGCTTGAACCTAGAAGAGTGAAAGTTGGGCAGCCAAGTGGGATTAGTGAACTGATCATTACCACCAAGTATCATCAAGATTTGGTGAAAAAATGTTTGCTGAGATTTCAGCAAACGAGAAGTTTTTTGGAAGCTTGGCAACCCCTTTCAAACGAAAGTGTTTTTCGCCAGTCTCTGCATGGGGTACTTCAAGAGGAAACAAACCATAGAGATAGAACTTAGAACTACTTCATTAGGTCAAGTTTCAAGGAGCTAGCACAAACCGTGTTTGATTTAGAATTCCAAACACAGCTATCTATGTAGGAGAAAACAGAGTGAAACCTAAAAATTCAAACTGTTACTGGAAACGAATGCTTCAACCTAGAAGAATAAAAATTGGGCAGCCAAGTGGGATTAGTGAACTGATCATTACCACCAAGTATCATCAAGATTTGGTGAAAAAATGTTTGCTGAGATTTCAGCAAACTAGTAGTTTTTTGGAAGCTTGGCAACCCCTTTCAAACGAAAGTGTTCTTCGCCAGTCTCTGCATGGGGTACTTCAAGAGGAAACAAACCATAGAGATAGAACTTAGAACTACTTCATTTGGTCAAGTTTCAAGGAGCTAGCACAAACCGTGTTTGATTAAGAATTCCAAACACAGCTATCTATGTAGGAGAAAACAGAGTGAAACCTAAAAATACAAACTGTTACTGCAAACGAATGCTTCAACCTAGAAGAATAAAAATTGGGCAGCCAAGTGGGATTAGTGAACTGATCATTACCACCAAGTATCATCAAGATTTGGTGAAAAAATGTTTGCTGAGATTTCAGCAAACTAGTAGTTTTTTGGAAGCTTGGCAACCCCTTTCAAACGGAAGTGTTTTTCGCCAGTCTCTGCATGGGGTACTTCAAGAGGAAACAAACCATAGAGATAGAACTTAGAACTACTTCATTTGGTCAAGTTTCACGGAGCTAGCACAAACCGTGTTTGATTCAGAGTTTCAACACATCTATCTATATAGCAGAAAACAGAGTGAAAGCTAAAAATTCAAAGTGTTACTGAAAACAGATGCTTGAACCTAGAAAATAAAAATTGGGCAGCCAAGTGGGATTAGTGAACTGATCATTATCACCAAGTATCATCAAGATTTGGTGAAAAAATGTTTGCTGAGATTTCAGCAAACTAGTAGTTTTTTGGAAGCTTGGCAACCCCTTTCAAACGGAAGTGTTTTTCGCCAGTCTCTGCATGGGGTACTTCAAGAGGAAACAAACCATAGAGATAGAACTTAGAACTACTTCATTTGGTCAAGTTTCACGGAGCTAGCACAAACCGTGTTTGATTCAGTGTTTCAAACACATCTATCTATATAGCAGAAAACAGAGTGAAAGCTAAAAATTCAAAGTGTTACTGAAAACAGATGCTTGAACCTAGAAAATAAAAATTGCGCAGCCAAGTGGGATTAGTGAACTGATCATTACCACCAAGTATCATCAAGATTTGGTGAAAAAATGTTTGCTGAGATTTCAGCAAACTAGTAGTTTTTTGGAAGCTTGGCAACCCCTTTCAAACGAAAGTGTTTTTTGCCAGTCTCTGCATGGGGTACTTCAAGAGGAAACAAACCATAGAGATAGAACTTAGAACTACTTCATTAGGTCAAGTTTCAAGGAGCTAGCACAAACCGTGTTTGATTTAGAATTCCAAACACAGCTATCTATGTAGGAGAAAACAGAGTGAAACCTAAAAATTCAAACTGTTACTGGAAACGAATGCTTCAACCTAGAAGAATAAAAATTTGGCAGCCAAGTGGGATTAGTGAACTGATCATTACCACCAAGTATCATCAAGATTTGGTGAAAAAATGTTTGCTGAGATTTCAGCAAACGAGAAGTTTTTTGGAAGCTTGGCAACCCCTTTCAAACGAAAGTGTTTTTCGCCAGTCTCAGCATGGGGTACTTCAAGAGGAAACAAACCATATAGATAGAACTTAGAACTACTTCATTTGGTCAAGTTTCAAGGAGCTAGCACAAACCGTGTTTGATTTAGAATTCCAAACACAGCTATCTATGTAGGAGAAAACAGAGTGAAAACTAAAAATACAAAATCTTACTGGAAACGAATGCTTCAACTTAGAAGAATAAAAATTGGGCAGCCAAGTGGGATTAGTGAACTGATCATTACCACCAAGTATCATCAAGATTTGGTGAAAAAATGTTTTCTGAGATTTCAGCAAACTAGTAGTTTTTTGGAAGCTTGGCAACCCCTTTCAAACTTAAGTGTTTTTCGCCAGTCTCTGCATGGGGTACTTCAAGAGGAAACAAACCATAGAGATAGAACTTAGAACTACTTCATTTGGTGAAGTTTCACGGAGCTAGCACAAACCGTGTTTGATTCAGAGTTTCAAACGCATCTATCTATATAGCAGAAAACAGAGTGAAAGCTAAAAATTCAAAGTGTTACTGAAAACGGATGCTTGAAACTAGAAGAGTAAAGTTGGGCAGCCAAGTGGGATTAGTGAAATGATCATTACCACCAAGTATCATCAAGATTTGTTGAAAAAATGTTTGCTGAGATTTCAGCAAACTAGTAATTTTTTGGAAGCTTGGCAACCCCTTTCAAACGAAAGTGTTCTTCGCCAGTCTCTGCATGGGGTACTTCAAGAGAAAACAAACCATAGAGATAGAACTTAGAACTACTTCATTTTGTCAAGTTTCACGGAGCTACCACAAACCGTGTTTGATTTAGAGTTTCAAACACATCTATCTATATAGCTGAAAACAGAGTGAAACCTAAAATTTCAAACTGTTACTGGAAACGAACGCTTGAACCTAGAAGAGTGAAAGTTGGGCAGCCAAGTGGGATTAGTGAACTGATCATTACCACCAAGTATCATCAAGATTTGGTGAAAAAATGTTTGCTGAGATTTCAGCAAACGAGAAGTTTTTTGGAAGCTTGGCAACCCCTTTCAAATGAAAGTCTTCTTCGCCAGTCTCTGCATGGGGTACTTCAAGTGGAAAACAAACCATAGAGATAGAACTTAGAACTACTTCATTTTGTCAAGTTTCACGGAGCTAGCACAAACCGTGTTTGATTTAGAGTTTCAAACACTTCTATCTATATAGCAGAAAACAGAGTGAAACCTAAAAATTCAAACTGTTACTGGAAACGAACGCTTGAACCTAGAAGAGTGAAAGTTGGGCAGCCAAGTGGGATTAGTGACCTGATCATTACCACCAAGTATCATCAAGATTTGGTGAAAAAATGTTTGCTGAGATTTCAGCAAACTAGTAGTTTTTTGGAAGCTTGGCAACCCCTTTCAAACGAAAGTGTTTTTCGCCAGTCTCTGCATGGGGTACTTCAAGAGGAAACAAACCATAGAGATAGAACTTAGAACTACTTCATTAGGTCAAGTTTCAAGGAGCTAGCACAAACCGTGTTTGATTTAGAATTCCAAACACAGCTATCTATGTAGGAGAAAACAGAGTGAAACCTAAAAATTCAAACTGTTACTGGAAACGAATACTTCAACCTAGAAAAATAAAAATTGGGCAGCCAAGTGGGATTAGTGAACTGATCATTACCACCAAGTATCATCAAGATTTGGTGAAAAAATGTTTGCTGAGATTTCAGCAAACTAGTAGTTTTTTGGAAGCTTGGCAACCCCTTTCAAACGAAAGTGTTCTTCGCCAGTCTCTGCATGGGGTACTTCAAGAGGAAACAAACCATAGAGATAGAACTTAGAACTACTTCATTTGGTCAAGTTTCAAGGAGCTAGCACAAACCGTGTTTGATTTAGAATTCCAAACACAGCTATCTATGTAGGAGAAAACAGAGTGAAACCTAAAAATACAAACAGTTACTGGAAACGAATGCTTCAACCTAGAAGAATAAAAATTGGGCAGCCAAGTGGGATTAGTGAACTGATCATTACCACCAAGTATCATCAAGATTTGGTGAAAAAATGTTTGCTGAGATTTCAGCAAACTAGTAGTTTTTTGGAAGCTTGGCAACCCCTTTCAAACGAAAGTGTTTTTCTCCAGTCTCAGCAAGGGGTACTTCATTAGGAAACAAACCATATAGATAGAACTTAGAACTACTTCATTTGGTCAAGTTTCAAGGAGCTAGCACAAACCGTGTTTGATTTAGAATTCCAAACACAGCTATCTATGTAGGAGAAAACAGAGTGAAACCTAAAAATACAAACTGTTACTGGAAACGAATGCTTCAACCTAGAAGAATAAAAATTGGGAAGCCAAGTGGGATTAGTGAACTGATCATTACCACCAAGTATCATCAAGATTTGGTGAAAAAATGTTTGCTGAGATTTCAGCAAACTAGTAGTTTTTTGGAACCTTGGAAACCCCTTTCAAACGGAAGTGTTTTTCGCCAGTCTCTGCATGGGGTACTTCAAGAGGAAACAAACCATAGAGATAGAACTTAGAACTACTTCATTTGGTCAAGTTTCACGGAGCTAGCACAAACCGTGTTTGATTCAGAGTTTCAAACGCATCTATCTATATAGCAGAAAACAGAGTGAAAGCTAAAAATTCAAAGTGTTACTGAAAACGGATGCTTGAACCTAGAAGAGTAAAGTTGGGCAGCCAAGTGGGATTAGTGAAATGATCATTACCACCAAGTATCATCAAGATTTGTTGAAAAAATGTTTGCTGAGATTTCAGCAAACTAGTAATTTTTTGGAAGCTTGGCAACCCCTTTCAAACGAAAGTGTTCTTCGCCAGTCTCTGCATGGGGTACTTCAAGAGAAAACAAACCATAGAGATAGAACTTAGAACTACTTCATTTTGTCAAGTTTCAAGGAGCTAGCACAAACCGTGTTTGATTTAGAGTTTCAAACACATCTATCTATATAGCAGAAAACAGAGTGAAACCTAAAATTTCAAACTGTTACTGGAAACGAACGCTTGAACCTAGAAGAATAAAAATTGGGCAGCCAAGTGGGATTAGTGAACTGATCATTACCACCAAGTATCATCAAGATTTGGTGAAAAAATGTTTGCTGAGATTTCAGCAAACTAGTAGTTTTTTGGAAGCTTGGCAACCCCTTTCAAACGAAAGTGTTTTTCGCCAGTCTCTGCATGGGGTACTTCAAGAGGAAACAAACCATAGAGATAGAACTTAGAACTACTTCATTTGGTCAAGTTTCACGGAGCTAGCACAAACCGTGTTTGATTTAGAGTTTCAAAGACATCTATCTATATAGCAGAAAACAGAGTGAAACCTAAAATTTCAGAGTGTTACTGGAAACGAACGCTTGAACCTAGAAGAGTGAAAATTTGGCAGCCAAGTGGGCTTGGTGCACTGATCATTACCACCAAGTATCATCAAGATTTGGTGAAAAAAATGTTTGCTGAGATTTCAGCAAACGAGAAGTTTTTTGGAAGCTTGGCAACCCCTTTAAAACAAAAGTGTTCTTCGCCAGTCTCTGCATGGGGTACTTCAAGAGGAAACAAACCATAGAGATAGAACTTAGAACTACTTCATTTTGTCAAGTTTCACGGAGCTAGCACAAACCGTGTTTGATTTAGAGTTTCAAACACATCTATCTATATAGCAGAAAACAGAGTGAAACCTAAAAATTCAAAGTGTTACTGGAAACGAACGCTTGAACCTAGAAGAGTGAAAGTTGGGCAGCGAATTGGGATTAGTGAACTGATCATTACCACCAAGTATCATCAAGATTTTTGAAAAAATGTTTGCTGAGATTTCAGCAAACTAGTAGTTTTTTGGAAGCTTGGCAACCCCTTTCAAACGAAAGTGTTTTTCGCCAGTCTCTGCATGGGGTGCTTCAAGAGGAAACGAACCATAGAGATAGAACTTAGAACTACTTCATTTGGTCAAGTTTCAAGGAGCTATCACAAACCGTGTTTGATTTAGAATTCCAAACACAGCTATCTATGTAGGAGAAACAGAGTGAAACCTAAAAATTCAAACTGTTACTGGAAACGAATGCTTCAATCTAGAAGAATAAAAATTGGGCAGCCAAGTGGGATTAGTGAACTGATCATTACCACCAAGTATCATCAAGATTTGGTGAAAAAATGTTTGCTGAGATTTCAGCAAACTAGTAGTTATTTGGGAGCTTGGAAACCCCTTTAAAACGAAAGTGTTTTTCGCCAGTCTCTGCATGGGGTACTTCAAGAGGAAACAAACCATAGAGATAGAACATAGAACTACTTCATTTGGTCAAGGTTCAAGGAGCTAGCACAAACCGTGTTTGATTTAGAATTCCAAACACAGCTATCTATGCAGGAGAAAACAGAGTGAAACCTAAAAATTCAAACTGTTACTGGAAACGAATGCTTCAACCTAGAAGAATAAAAATTGGGCAGCCAAGTGCGATTAGTGAACTGATCATTACCACCAAGTATCATCAAGATTTGGTGAAAAAATGTTTGCTGAGATTTCAGCAAACTAGTAGTTTTTTGGAAGCTTGGCAACCCCTTTCAAACGAAAGTGTTTTTCGCCAGTCTCTGCATGGGGTATTTCAAGAGGAAACAAACCATAGAGATAGAACTTAGAACTACTTCATTTGGTCAAGTTTCAAGGGGCTAGCACAAACCGTGTTTTATTTAGAATTCCAAACACAGCTATCTATGTAGGAGAAAACAGAGTGAAACCTAAAAATTCAAACTGTTACTGGAAACGAAAGCTTCAACCTAAAAGAATAAAATTTGGGCAACCAAGTGGGATTAGTGAACTGATCATTACCACCAAGTATCATCAAGATTTGGTGAAAAAAGGTTTGCTGAGATTTCAGCAAACTAGTAGTTTTTTGGAAGCTTGGCCACCCCTTTCAAACGAAAGTGTTTTTCGCCAGTCTCTGCATGGGGTACTTCAAGAGGAAACAAACCATAGAGATAGAACTTACAACTACTTCATTTGGTAAAGTTTCAAGGAGCTAGCAAAAACCGTGTTTGATTTAGTGTTTCAAACACATCTATCTATATAGCAGAAAACAGAGTGAAACCTAAAAATTCAAAGTGTTACAGAAACGAACGCTTGAACCTAGAAGAGTAAAAATTGGGCAGCCAAGTGGGCTTAGTGAACTGATCATTACCACCAAGTATCATCAAGTTTTGGTGAAAAAATGTTTGCTGAGATTTCAGCAAACTAGTAGTTTTTTGGAAGCTTGGAAACCCCTTTCAAACGAAAGTGTTTTTCGCCAGTCTCTGCATGGGGTACTTCAAGAGGAAACAAACCATAGAGATAGAACTTAGAACTACTTCATTTGCTAAAGTTTCAAGGAGCTAGCACAAACCATGTTTGATTTAGAGTTTCAAACACATCTATCTATATAGCAGAAAACAGAGTGAAACCTAAAAATTCAAAGTGTTACTGGAAACGAACGCTTGAACCTAGAATAGTGAAAGTTGGGCAGCCAATTGGGATTAGTGAACTGATCATTACCACCAAGTATCATCAAGATTTGGTGAAAAAATGTTTGCTGAGATTTCAGCAAACTAGTAGTTTTTTGGAAGCTTGGCAACCCCTTTCAAACGAAAGTGTTTTTCGCCAGTCTCTGCATGGGGTGCTTCAAGAGGAAACAAACCATAGAGATAGAACTTAGAACTACTTCATTTTGTCAAGTTTCAAGGAGGTAGCACAAACCGTGTTTGATTTAGAGTTTCAAAGACATCTATCTATATAGCAGAAAACAGAGTGAAACCTAAAAATTCAAAGTGTTACTGGAAACGAACGCTTGAACCTAGAAGAGTAAAAATTGGGCAGCCAAGTGGGCTTAGTGAACTGATCATTACCACCAAGTATCATCAAGTTTGGTGAAAAAATGTTTGCTGAGATTTCAGCAAACTAGTAGTTTTTTGGAAGGTTGGCAACCCCTTTAAAACGAAAGTGTTTTTCGCCAGTCTCTGCCTGGGGTACTTCAAGAGGAAACAAACCATAGAGATAGAACATAGAACTACTTCATTTGGTCAAGTTTCAAGGAGCTAGCACAAACCGTGTTTGATTTAGAGTTTCAAACATATCTATCTATATAGCAGAAAACAGAGTGAAACCTAAAATTTCAAAGTGTTACTGGAAACGAACGCTTGAACCTAGAAGAGTGAAAATTGGGCAGCCAAGTGGGCTTAGTGAACTGATCATTACCACCAAGTATCATCAAGATATGGTGAAAAAAATGTTTGCTGAGATTTCAGCAAACTAGTAGTTTTTTGGAAGCTTGGCAACCCCTTTCAAACGAAAGTGTTTTTCGCCAGTCTCTGCATGGGGTACATCAAGAGGAAACAAACCATAGAGATAGAACTTAGAACTACTTCATTTGGTCAAGTTTCAAAAAGCTAGCACAAACCGTGTTTGATTTAGAGTTTCAAAGACATCTATCTATATAGCAGAAAACAGAGTGAAACCTAAAAAGACAAAGTGTTACTGGAAACGAACGCTTGAACCTAGAACAGTGAAATTTGGGCAGCCAATTGGGATTAGTGAACTGATCATTACCACCATGTATCATCAAGATTTGGTGAAAAAATGTTTGCTGAGATTTAAGCAAACTAGTAGTTTTTTGGAAGCTTGGCAACCCCTTTGAAACGAAAGTGTTTTTCGCCAGTCTCTGCATGGGGTGCTTCAAGAGGAAACAAACCATAGAGATAGAACTTAGAACTACTTCATTTGGTCAAGTTTCAAGGAGCTAGCACAAACCGTGTTTGCTTTAGAATTCCAAACACAGGTATATATGTAGGAGAAAACAGAGTGAAACCTAAAAATACAAACTGTTACTGGAAACGAATGCTTCAACCTAGAAGAATAAAATTTGGGCAGCCAAGTGGGATTAGTGAACTGATCATTACCACCAAGTATCATCAAGATTTGGTGAAAAAATGTTTGCTGAGATTTCAGCAAACTAGTAGTTTTTTGGAAGCTTGGCAACCCCTTTCAAACGAAAGTGTTTTTCGCCAGTCTCTGCATGGGGTACTTCAAGAGGAAACAAACCATAGAGATAGAACTTAGAACTACTTCATTTGGTCACGTTTCAAAGAGCTAGCACAAACCGTGTTTGATTTAGAGTTTCAAACACATCTATCTATATAGCAGAAAACAGAGTGAAACCTAAAATTTCAAAGTGTTACTGGAAACGAACGCTTGAACCTAGAAGAGTAAAAATAGGGCAGCCAAGTGGGCTTAGTGCACTGATCATTACCACCTAGTATCATCAAGATTTGGTGAAAAAATGTTTGCTGAGATTTCAGCAAACGAGTAGTTTTTGGAAGCTTGGCAACCTTTTTCAAACGAAAGTGTTCTTCGCCAGTGTCTGCATGGGGTACTTCAAGAGGAAACAAACCATAGAGATAGAACTTAGAACTACTTCATTTGGTCAAGTTTCACGGAGCTAGCACAAACCGTGTTTGATTTAGAGTTTCAAACACATCTATCTATATAGCAGAAAACAGAGTGAAACCTAAAAATTCAAAATGTCACTGGAAACGAACGCTTGAACCTAGAAGAGTGAAAGTTGGGCAGCCAAGTGTTATTAGTGAACTGATCATTACCACCAAGTATCATCAAGATTTGGTGAAAAAATGTTTGCTGAGATTTCAGCAAACTAGGAGTTTTTTGGAAGCTTGGCAACCCCTTTCAAACGAAAGTGTTTTTCGCCAGTCTCTGCATGGGGTACTTCAAGAGGAAACAAACCATAGAGATAGAACTTAGAACTACTTCATTTTGTCAAGTTTCACGGAGCTAGCACAAACCGTGTTTGATTTAGAGTTTCAAACACATCTATCTATATAGCAGAAAACAGAGTGAAACCTAAAAATTCAAACTGTTACTGGAAACGAACGCTTGAACCTAGAAGAGTGAAAGTTGGGCAGCCAAGTGGGATTAGTGAACTGATCATTACCACCAAGTATCATCAAGATTTGGTGAAAAAATGTTTGCTGAGATTTCAGCAAACGAGTAGTTTTTTGGAAGCTTGGCAACCCCTTTCAAACGAAAGTGTTCTTCACCAGTCTCTGCATGGGGTACTTCGAGAGGAAGCAAACCATAGAGATAGAACTTAGAACTACTTCATTTTGTCAAGTTTCACGGAGCTAGCACAAACCGTGTTTGATTTAGAGTTTCAAACACATCTATCTATATAGCAGAAAACAGAGTGAAACCTAAAAATTCAAAGTGTTACAGGAAACGAACGCTTGAACCTAGAAGAGTAAAAATTGGGCAGCCAAGTGGGCTTAGTGAACTGATCATTACCACCAAGTATCATCAAGTTTTGGTGAAAAAATGTTTGCTGAGATTTCAGCAAACTAGTAGTTTTTTGGAAGCTTGGAAACCCCTTTCAAACGAAAGTGTTTTTCGCCAGTCTCTGCATGGGGTACTTCAAGAGGAAACAAACCATAGAGATAGAACTTAGAACTACTTCATTTGCTAAAGTTTCAAGGAGCTAGCACAAACCATGTTTGATTTAGAGTTTCAAACACATCTATCTATATAGCAGAAAACAGAGTGAAACCTAAAAATTCAAAGTGTTACTGGAAACGAACGCTTGAACCTAGAATAGTGAAAGTTGGGCAGCCAATTGGGATTAGTGAACTGATCATTACCACCAAGTATCATCAAGATTTGGTGAAAAAATGTTTGCTGAGATTTCAGCAAACTAGTAGTTTTTTGGAAGCTTGGCAACCCCTTTCAAACGAAAGTGTTTTTCGCCAGTCTCTGCATGGGGTGCTTCAAGAGGAAACAAACCATAGAGATAGAACTTAGAACTACTTCATTTTGTCAAGTTTCAAGGAGGTAGCACAAACCGTGTTTGATTTAGAGTTTCAAAGACATCTATCTATATAGCAGAAAACAGAGTGAAACCTAAAAATTCAAAGTGTTACTGGAAACGAACGCTTGAACCTAGAAGAGTAAAAATTGGGCAGCCAAGTGGGCTTAGTGAACTGATCATTACCACCAAGTATCATCAAGTTTTGGTGAAAAAATGTTTGCTGAGATTTCAGCAAACTAGTAGTTTTTTGGAAGGTTGGCAACCCCTTTAAAACGAAAGTGTTTTTCGCCAGTCTCTGCCTGGGGTACTTCAAGAGGAAACAAACCATAGAGATAGAACATAGAACTACTTCATTTGGTCAAGTTTCAAGGAGCTAGCACAAACCGTGTTTGATTTAGAGTTTCAAACATATCTATCTATATAGCAGAAAACAGAGTGAAACCTAAAATTTCAAAGTGTTACTGGAAACGAACGCTTGAACCTAGAAGAGTGAAAATTGGGCAGCCAAGTGGGCTTAGTGAACTGATCATTACCACCAAGTATCATCAAGATATGGTGAAAAAAATGTTTGCTGAGATTTCAGCAAACTAGTAGTTTTTTGGAAGCTTGGCAACCCCTTTCAAACGAAAGTGTTTTTCGCCAGTCTCTGCATGGGGTACATCAAGAGGAAACAAACCATAGAGATAGAACTTAGAACTACTTCATTTGGTCAAGTTTCAAAAAGCTAGCACAAACCGTGTTTGATTTAGAGTTTCAAAGACATCTATCTATATAGCAGAAAACAGAGTGAAACCTAAAAAGACAAAGTGTTACTGGAAACGAACGCTTGAACCTAGAACAGTGAAATTTGGGCAGCCAATTGGGATTAGTGAACTGATCATTACCACCATGTATCATCAAGATTTGGTGAAAAAATGTTTGCTGAGATTTAAGCAAACTAGTAGTTTTTTGGAAGCTTGGCAACCCCTTTGAAACGAAAGTGTTTTTCGCCAGTCTCTGCATGGGGTGCTTCAAGAGGAAACAAACCATAGAGATAGAACTTAGAACTACTTCATTTGGTCAAGTTTCAAGGAGCTAGCACAAACCGTGTTTGCTTTAGAATTCCAAACACAGGTATATATGTAGGAGAAAACAGAGTGAAACCTAAAAATACAAACTGTTACTGGAAACGAATGCTTCAACCTAGAAGAATAAAATTTGGGCAGCCAAGTGGGATTAGTGAACTGATCATTACCACCAAGTATCATCAAGATTTGGTGAAAAAATGTTTGCTGAGATTTCAGCAAACTAGTAGTTTTTTGGAAGCTTGGCAACCCCTTTCAAACGAAAGTGTTTTTCGCCAGTCTCTGCATGGGGTACTTCAAGAGGAAACAAACCATAGAGATAGAACTTAGAACTACTTCATTTGGTCACGTTTCAAAGAGCTAGCACAAACCGTGTTTGATTTAGAGTTTCAAACACATCTATCTATATAGCAGAAAACAGAGTGAAACCTAAAATTTCAAAGTGTTACTGGAAACGAACGCTTGAACCTAGAAGAGTAAAAATAGGGCAGCCAAGTGGGCTTAGTGCACTGATCATTACCACCTAGTATCATCAAGATTTGGTGAAAAAATGTTTGCTGAGATTTCAGCAAACGAGTAGTTTTTGGAAGCTTGGCAACCTTTTTCAAACGAAAGTGTTCTTCGCCAGTGTCTGCATGGGGTACTTCAAGAGGAAACAAACCATAGAGATAGAACTTAGAACTACTTCATTTGGTCAAGTTTCACGGAGCTAGCACAAACCGTGTTTGATTTAGAGTTTCAAACACATCTATCTATATAGCAGAAAACAGAGTGAAACCTAAAAATTCAAAATGTCACTGGAAACGAACGCTTGAACCTAGAAGAGTGAAAGTTGGGCAGCCAAGTGTTATTAGTGAACTGATCATTACCACCAAGTATCATCAAGATTTGGTGAAAAAATGTTTGCTGAGATTTCAGCAAACTAGGAGTTTTTTGGAAGCTTGGCAACCCCTTTCAAACGAAAGTGTTTTTCGCCAGTCTCTGCATGGGGTACTTCAAGAGGAAACAAACCATAGAGATAGAACTTAGAACTACTTCATTTTGTCAAGTTTCACGGAGCTAGCACAAACCGTGTTTGATTTAGAGTTTCAAACACATCTATCTATATAGCAGAAAACAGAGTGAAACCTAAAAATTCAAACTGTTACTGGAAACGAACGCTTGAACCTAGAAGAGTGAAAGTTGGGCAGCCAAGTGGGATTAGTGAACTGATCATTACCACCAAGTATCATCAAGATTTGGTGAAAAAATGTTTGCTGAGATTTCAGCAAACGAGTAGTTTTTTGGAAGCTTGGCAACCCCTTTCAAACGAAAGTGTTCTTCACCAGTCTCTGCATGGGGTACTTCGAGAGGAAGCAAACCATAGAGATAGAACTTAGAACTACTTCATTTTGTCAAGTTTCACGGAGCTAGCACAAACCGTGTTTGATTTAGAGTTTCAAACACATCTATCTATATAGCAGAAAACAGAGTGAAACCTAAAAATTCAAACTGTTACTGGAAACGAACGCTTGAACCTAGAAGAGTGAAAGTTGGGCAGCCAAGTGGGATTAGTGAACTGATCATTACCACCAAGTATCATCAAGATTTGGTGAAAAAATATTTGCTGAGATTTCAGCAAACGAGTAGTTTTTTGGAAGCTTGGCAACCCCTTTCAAACGAAAGTGTTTTTCGCCAGTCTCTGCATGGGGTACTTCAAGAGGAAACAAACCATAGAGATAGAACTTAGAACTACTTCATTTTGTCAATTTTCAAGGAGCTAGCACAAACCGTGTTTGATTTAGAATTCCAAACACAGCTATCTATGTAGGAGAAAACAGAGTGAAACCTAAAAATTCAAACTGTTACTGGAAACAAATGCTTCAACCTAGAAGTATAAAAATTGGGTAGCCAAGTGGAATTAGTGAACTGATCATTACCACCAAGTATCATTAAGATTTGGTGAAAAAAGTTTTGCTGAGATTTCAGCAAACTAGAAGTTTTTTTGAAGCTTGGCCACTTCTTTCAAACGAAAGTGTTTTTCTGCATGGTGTAATTCAAGAGGAAACAAACCATAGAGATGGAACATAGAACTACTTCATTTTGTCAATTTTCAAGGAGCTAGCACAAACCGTGTTTGATTTAGAATTCCAAACACAGCTATCTATGTAGGAGAAAACAGAGTGAAACCTAAAAATTCAAACTGTTACTGGAAACGAATGCTTCAACCTAGAAGAATAAAAATTGGGCAGCCAAGTGGGATTAGTGAACTGATCATTACCACCAAGTATCATCAAGATTTGGTGAAAAAATGTTTGCTGAGATTTCAGCAAACTAGTAGTTTTTTGGAAGCTTGGCAACCCCTTTCAAACGAAAGTGTTTTTCGCCATTCTCTGCATGGGGTACTTCAAGAGGAAACAAACCATAGAGATAGAACTTAGAACTACATCATTTGGTCAAGTTTCACGGAGCTAGCACAAACCGTGTTTGATTCAGAGTTTCAAACACATCTATCTATATAGCAGAAAACAGAGTGAAACCTAAAAATTCAAAGTGTTACTGGAAACGGATGCTTGAACCTAGAAGAGTGAAAGTTGGGCAGCCAAGTGGGATTAGTGAACTGATCATTACCACCAAGTATCATCAAGATTTGTTGAAAAAATGTTTGCTGAGATTTCAGCAAACTAGTAATTTTTTGGAAGCTTGGCAACCCCTTTAAAACGAAAGTGTTTTTCGCCAGTCTCTGCATGGGGTACTTCAAGAGGAAACAAACCATAGAGATAGAACTTAGAACTACTTCATTTTGTCAAGTTTCAAGGAGCTAGCACAAACCGTGTTTGATTTAGAGTTTCAAAGACATCTATCTATATAGCAGAAAACAGAGTGAAACCTAAAATTTCAAAGTGTTACTGGAAACGAACGCTTGAACCTAGAAGAGTAAAAATTGGGCAGCCAAGTGGGCTTAGTGCACTGATCATTACCACCTAGTATCATCAAGATATGGTGAAAAAATGTTTGCTGAGATTTCAGCAAACGAGTAGTTTTTTGGAAGCTTGGCAACCCCTTTCAAACGAAAGTGTTTTTCGCCAGTCTCTGCATGGGGTACTTCAAGAGGAAACAAACTATAGAGATAGAACTTAGAACTACTTCATTTGGTCATGTTTCAAGGAGCTAGCACAAACCGTGTTTGATTTAGAATTCCAAACACAGCTATCTATGTATTAGAAAACAGAGTGAAACCTAAAAATTCAAACTGTTACTGGATACGAATGCTTCAACCTAGAAGAATAAAAATTGGGCAGCCAAGTGGGATTAGTGAACTGATCATTACAACCAAGTATCATCAAGATTTGGTGAAAAAAATGTTTGCTGAGATTTCAGCAAACTAGTAGTTTTTTGGAAGCTTGGCAACCCCTTTCAAACGAAAGTGTTTTTCGCCAGTCTCAGCATGGGGTACTTCAAGAGGAAACAAACCATAGAGATAGAACTTAGAACTACTTCATTTGGTCAAGTTTCAAGGAGCTAGCAAAAACTGTGTTTGATTTAGAATTCCAAACACAGCTATCTATGTAGGAGAAAACAAAGTGAAACCTAAAAATTCAAACTGTTACTGGAAACGAAAGCTTCAACCTAGAAGAATAAAATTTGGGCAGCCAAGTGGGATTAGTGAACTGATCATTACCACCAAGTATCATCAAGATTTGTTGAAAAAATGTTTGCTGAGATTTCAGCAAACTAGTAGTTTTTTGGAAGCTTGGCAACCCCTTTCAAACGAAAGTGTTTTTCGCCAGTCTCTGCATGGGGTACTTCAAGAGGAAACAAACCATAGAGATAGAACTTAGAACTACTTCATTTTGTCAAGTTTCACGGAGCTAGCACAAACCGTGTTTGATTTAGAGTTTCAAACACATCTATCTATATAGCAGAAAACAGAGTGAAACCTAAAAATTCAAACTGTTACTGGAAACGAACGCTTGAACCTAGAAGAGTGAAAGTTGGGCAGCCAAGTGGGATTAGTGAACTGATCATTACCACCAAGAATCATCAAGATTTGGTGAAAAAATGTTTGCTGAGATTTCAGCAAACTAGTAGTTTTTTTTAAGATTGGCAACCCCTTTCAAACGAAAGTGTTTTTCGCCAGTCTCAGCATGGGGTACTTCAAGAGGAAACAAACCATAGAGATAGAACTTAGAACTACTTCATTTGGTCAAGTTTCAAGGAGCTAGCACAAACTGTGTTTGATTTAGAATTCCAAACACAGCTATCTATGTAGGAGAAAACTAAGTGAAACCTAAAAATTCAAACTGTTACTGGAAACGAAAGCTTCAACGTAGAAGAATAAAATTTGGGCAGCCAAGTGGGATTAGTGAACTGATCATTACCACCAAGTATCATCAAGAGTTGTTGAAAAAATGTTTGCTGAGATTTCAGCAAACTAGTCGTTTTTTGGAAGCTTGGCAACCCCTTTCAAACGAAAGTGTTTTTCGCCAGTCTCTGCATGGGGTACTTCAAGAGGAAACAAACCATAGAGATAGAACTTAGAACTACTTCATTTTGTCAAGTTTCACGGAGCTAGCACAAACCGTGTTTGATTTAGAGTTTCAAACACATCTATCTATATAGCAGAAAACAGAGTGAAACCTAAAAATTCAAACTGTTACTGGAAACGAACGCTTGAACCTAGAAGAGTGAAAGTTGGGCAGCCAAGTGTTATTAGTGAACTGATCATTACCACCAAGTATCATCAAGATTTGGTGAAAAAATGTTTGCTGAGATTTCAGCAAACTAGGAGTTTTTTGGAAGCTTGGCAACCCCTTTCAAACGAAAGTGTTTTTCGCCAGTCTCTGCATGGGGTACTTCAAGAGGAAACAAACCATAGAGATAGAACTTAGAACTACTTCATTTTGTCAAGTTTCACGGAGCTAGCACAAACCGTGTTTGATTTAGAGTTTCAAACACATCTATCTATATAGCAGAAAACAGAGTGAAACCTAAAAATTCAAACTGTTACTGGAAACGAACGCTTGAACCTAGAAGAGTGAAAGTTGGGCAGCCAAGTGGGATTAGTGAACTGATCATTACCACCAAGTATCATCAAGATTTGGTGAAAAAATGTTTGCTGAGATTTCAGCAAACGAGTAGTTTTTTGGAAGCTTGGCAACCCCTTTCAAACGAAAGTGTTCTTCACCAGTCTCTGCATGGGGTACTTCGAGAGGAAGCAAACCATAGAGATAGAACTTAGAACTACTTCATTTTGTCAAGTTTCACGGAGCTAGCACAAACCGTGTTTGATTTAGAGTTTCAAACACATCTATCTATATAGCAGAAAACAGAGTGAAACCTAAAAATTCAAACTGTTACTGGAAACGAACGCTTGAACCTAGAAGAGTGAAAGTTGGGCAGCCAAGTGGGATTAGTGAACTGATCATTACCACCAAGTATCATCAAGATTTGGTGAAAAAATATTTGCTGAGATTTCAGCAAACGAGTAGTTTTTTGGAAGCTTGGCAACCCCTTTCAAACGAAAGTGTTTTTCGCCAGTCTCTGCATGGGGTACTTCAAGACGAAACAAACCATAGAGATAGAACTTAGAACTACTTCATTTTGTCAATTTTCAAGGAGCTAGCACAAACCGTGTTTGATTTAGAATTCCAAACACAGCTATCTATGTAGGAGAAAACAGAGTGAAACCTAAAAATTCAAACTGTTACTGGAAACAAATGCTTCAACCTAGAAGTATAAAAATTGGGTAGCCAAGTGGAATTAGTGAACTGATCATTACCACCAAGTATCATTAAGATTTGGTGAAAAAAGTTTTGCTGAGATTTCAGCAAACTAGAAGTTTTTTTGAAGCTTGGCCACTTCTTTCAAACGAAAGTGTTTTTCTGCATGGTGTAATTCAAGAGGAAACAAACCATAGAGATGGAACATAGAACTACTTCATTTTGTCAATTTTCAAGGAGCTAGCACAAACCGTGTTTGATTTAGAATTCCAAACACAGCTATCTATGTAGGAGAAAACAGAGTGAAACCTAAAAATTCAAACTGTTACTGGAAACGAATGCTTCAACCTAGAAGAATAAAAATTGGGCAGCCAAGTGGGATTAGTGAACTGATCATTACCACCAAGTATCATCAAGATTTGGTGAAAAAATGTTTGCTGAGATTTCAGCAAACTAGTAGTTTTTTGGAAGCTTGGCAACCCCTTTCAAACGAAAGTGTTTTTCGCCATTCTCTGCATGGGGTACTTCAAGAGGAAACAAACCATAGAGATAGAACTTAGAACTACATCATTTGGTCAAGTTTCACGGAGCTAGCACAAACCGTGTTTGATTCAGAGTTTCAAACACATCTATCTATATAGCAGAAAACAGAGTGAAACCTAAAAATTCAAAGTGTTACTGGAAACGGATGCTTGAACCTAGAAGAGTGAAAGTTGGGCAGCCAAGTGGGATTAGTGAACTGATCATTACCACCAAGTATCATCAAGATTTGTTGAAAAAATGTTTGCTGAGATTTCAGCAAACTAGTAATTTTTTGGAAGCTTGGCAACCCCTTTAAAACGAAAGTGTTTTTCGCCAGTCTCTGCATGGGGTACTTCAAGAGGAAACAAACCATAGAGATAGAACTTAGAACTACTTCATTTTGTCAAGTTTCAAGGAGCTAGCACAAACCGTGTTTGATTTAGAGTTTCAAAGACATCTATCTATATAGCAGAAAACAGAGTGAAACCTAAAATTTCAAAGTGTTACTGGAAACGAACGCTTGAACCTAGAAGAGTAAAAATTGGGCAGCCAAGTGGGCTTAGTGCACTGATCATTACCACCTAGTATCATCAAGATATGGTGAAAAAATGTTTGCTGAGATTTCAGCAAACGAGTAGTTTTTTGGAAGCTTGGCAACCCCTTTCAAACGAAAGTGTTTTTCGCCAGTCTCTGCATGGGGTACTTCAAGAGGAAACAAACTATAGAGATAGAACTTAGAACTACTTCATTTGGTCATGTTTCAAGGAGCTAGCACAAACCGTGTTTGATTTAGAATTCCAAACACAGCTATCTATGTATTAGAAAACAGAGTGAAACCTAAAAATTCAAACTGTTACTGGATACGAATGCTTCAACCTAGAAGAATAAAAATTGGGCAGCCAAGTGGGATTAGTGAACTGATCATTACAACCAAGTATCATCAAGATTTGGTGAAAAAATGTTTGCTGAGATTTCAGCAAACTAGTAGTTTTTTGGAAGCTTGGCAACCCCTTTCAAACGAAAGTGTTTTTCGCCAGTCTCAGCAAGGGGTACTTCAAGAGGAAACAAACCATAGAGATAGAACTTAGAACTACTTCATTTGGTCAAGTTTCAAGGAGCTAGCAAAAACTGTGTTTGTTTTAGAATTCCAAACACAGCTATCTATGTAGGAGAAAACAAAGTGAAACCTAAAAATTCAAACTGTTACTGGAAACGAAAGCTTCAACCTAGAAGAATAAAATTTGGGCAGCCAAGTGGGATTAGTGAACTGATCATTACCACCAAGTATCATCAAGATTTGTTGAAAAAATGTTTTCTGAGATTTCAGCAAACTAGTAGTTTTTTGGAAGCTTGGCAACCCCTTTCAAACGAAAGTGTTTTTCGCCAGTCTCTGCATGGGGTACTTCAAGAGGAAACAAACCATAGAGATAGAACTTAGAACTACTTCATTTTGTCAAGTTTCACGGAGCTAGCACAAACCGTGTTTGATTTAGAGTTTCAAACACATCTATCTATATAGCAGAAAACAGAGTGAAACCTAAAAATTCAAACTGTTACTGGAAACGAACGCTTGAACCTAGAAGAGTGAAAGTTGGGCAGCCAAGTGGGATTAGTGAACTGATCATTACCACCAAGAATCATCAAGATTTGGTGAAAAAATGTTTGCTGAGATTTCAGCAAACTAGTAGTTTTTTTTAAGATTGGCAACCCCTTTCAAACGAAAGTGTTTTTCGCCAGTCTCAGCATGGGGTACTTCAAGAGGAAACAAACCATAGAGATAGAACTTAGAACTACTTCATTTGGTCAAGTTTCAAGGAGCTAGCACAAACTGTGTTTGATTTAGAATTCCAAACACAGCTATCTATGTAGGAGAAAACTAAGTGAAACCTAAAAATTCAAACTGTTACTGGAAACGAAAGCTTCAACGTAGAAGAATAAAATTTGGGCAGCCAAGTGGGATTAGTGAACTGATCATTACCACCAAGTATCATCAAGAGTTGTTGAAAAAATGTTTGCTGAGATTTCAGCAAACTAGTCGTTTTTTGGAAGCTTGGCAACCCCTTTCAAACGAAAGTGTTTTTCGCCAGTCTCTGCATGGGGTACTTCAAGAGGAAACAAACCATAGGGATAGAACTTAGAACTACTTCATTTTGTCAAGTTTCACGGAGCTAGCACAAACCGTGTTTGATTTAGAGTTTCAAACACATCTATCTATATAGCAGAAAACAGAGTGAAACCTAAAAATTCAAACTGTTACTGGAAACGAACGCTTGAACCTAGAAGAGTGAAAGTTGTGCAGCCAAGTGGGATTAGTGAACTGATCATTACCACCAAGAATCATCAAGATTTGGTGAAAAAATGTTTGCTGAGATTTCAGCAAACTAGTTGTTTTTTGGAAGATTGGCAACCCCTTTCAAACGAAAGTGTTTTTCGCCAGTCTCTGCATGGGGTACTTCAAGAGGAAACAAACCATAGAGATAGAACATAGCACTATTCATTTGGTCAAGTTTCAAGGAGCTAGCACAAACCGTGTTTGATTTAGAATTCCAAACACAGCTATCTATGTAGGAGAAAACAGAGTGAAACCTAAAAATTCAAACTGTTACTGGAAACGAATGCTTCAACCTAGAAAATAAAAAGTGGGCAGCCAAGTGGGATTAGTGAACTGATCATTACCACCAAGTATCATCAAGATTTGGTGAAAAAATGTTTGCTGAGATTTCAGCAAACATTTAGTTTTTTGGAAGCTTGGCAACCCCTTTCAAACGAAAGTGTTTTTCGCCAGTCTCTGCATGGGGTACTTCAAGAGGAAACAAACCATAGAGATAGAACTTAGAACTACTTCATTAGGTCAAGTTTCAAGGAGCTAGCACAAACCGTGTTTGATTTAGAATTCCAAACACAGCTATCTATGTAGGAGAAAACAGAGTGAAACCTAAAATTTCAAACTGTTACTGGAAACGAATGCTTCAACCTAGAAGAATAAAAATTGGGCAGCCAAGTGGGATTAGTGAACTGATCATTACCACCAAGTATCATCAAGATTTGTTGAAAAAATGTTTGCTGAGATTTCAGCAAACTAGTAGTTTTTTGGAAGCTTGGCAACCCCTTTCAAACGAAAGTGTTTTTCGCCAGTCTCTGCATGGGGTACTTCAAGAGGAAACAAACCATAGAGATAGAACTTAGAACTACTTCATTTCGTCAAGTTTCAAGGAGCTAGCACAATCTGTTTTTGATTTAGAATTCCAAACACAGGTATCTATGTAGGAGAAAACAAAGTGAAACCTAAAAATTCAAACTGTTACTGGAAACGAAAGCTTCAACCTAGAAGAATAAAATTTGGGCAGCCAAGTCGGATTAGTGAACTGATCATTACCACCAAGTATCATCAAGATTTGTTGAAAAAATGTTTGCCTAGATTTCAGCAAACTAGTAGTTTTTTGGAAGCTTGGCAACCCCTTTAAAACGAAAGTGTCTTTCGCCAGTCTCTGCATGGGGTACTTCAAGAGGAAACAAACCATAAAGATCGAACTTAGAACTACTTCATTTTGTCAAGTTTCAAGGAGCTAGCAGAAACCGTGTTTTATTTAGAATTCCAAACACATCTATCTATGTAGGAACAAACAGAGTGAAACCTAAAAATTCAAACTGTTACTGGAAAAGAATGTTTCTAGCTAGAAGAATAAAAATTGGGCAGTCAAGTGTGATTAGTGAACTGATCATTACCACCAAGTATCATCAATATTTGGTGAAAAAATGTTTGCTGAAATTTCAGCAAACTAGTAGTTTTTTGGAAGCTTGGCGACCCCTTTCAAACGAAAGTGTTTTTCGCCAGTCTCTGCATGGGGTACTTCAAGAGGAAACAAACCATAGAGATAGAACTTAGAACTACTTCATTTGGTCAAGTTTCAAGGAGCTAGCACAAACCGTGTTTGATTTAGAATTCCAAACACAGCTATCTATGCAGGAGAAAACAGAGTGAAACCTAAAAATTCAATCAGTTACTGGAAACGAAAGCTTCAACCTAGAAGAATAAAAATCGGGCAGCCAAGTGGGCTTAGTGCACTGATCATTACCACCAAGTATCATCAAGTTTTGGTGAAAAAATGTTTGCTGAGATTTCAGCAAACTAGTAGTTTTTTGGAAGGTTGGCAACCCCTTTAAAACGAAAGTGTTTTTCGCCAGTCTCTGCATGGGGTACTTCAAGAGGAAACAAACCATAGAGATAGAACATAGAACTACTTCATTTGGTCAAGTTTCAAGGAGCTAGCACAAACCGTGTTTGATTTAGAGTTTCAAACACATCTATCTATATAGCAGAAAACAGAGTGAAACCTAAAATTTCAAAGTGTTACTGGAAACGAACGCTTGAACCTAGAAGAGTGAAAATTGGGCAGCCAAGTGGGCTTAGTGAACTGATCATTACCACCAAGTATCATCAAGATATGGTGAAAAAAAATGTTTGCTGAGATTTCAGCAAACTAGTAGTTTTTTGGAAGCTTGGCAACCCCTTTCAAACGAAAGTGTTCTTCGCCAGTCTCTGCATGGGGTACTTCAAGAGGAAACAAACCATAGAGATAGACCTTAGAACTCCTTCATTTGGTCAAGTTTCAAGGAGCTAGCACAAACCGTGTTTGATTTAGAATTCCAAACACAGCTATCTATGTAGGAGAAAACAGAGTGAAACCTAAAAATTCAAACTGTTACTGGAAACAAATGCTTCAACCTAGAAGAATAAAAATTGGGTAGCCAAGTGGGATTAGTGACCTGATCATTACCACCAAGTATCATTAAGATTTGGTGAAAAAAGTTTTGCTGAGATTTCAGCAAACTAGAAGTTTTTTTGAAGCTTGGCTACTTCTTTCAAACGAAAGTGTTTTTCTGCATGGTGTAATTCAAGAGGAAACAAACAATAGAGATGGAACATAGAACTACTTCATTTGGTCAAGTTTCAAAAAGCTAGCACAAACCGTGTTTAATTTAGAGTTTCAAACACATCTATCTATATAGCAGAAAACAGAGTGAAACCTTAAAATTCAAAGTGTTACTGAAAACGAACGCTTGAACCTAGAAGAGTAAAAATTGGGCAGCCAAGTGGGCTTAGTGAACTGATCATTACCACCAAGTATCATCAAGATTTGGTGAAAAAATGTTTGCTGAGATTTCAGCAAACTAGTAGTTTTTTGGAAGCTTGGCAACCCCTTTCAAACTAAGTGTTTTTCGCCAGTCTCTGCATGGGGTACTTCAAGAGGAAACAAACCATAGAGATAGAACTTAGAACTACATTATTTGGTCAAGCTTCAAGGAGCTAGCAAAAACTGTGTTTGATTTAGAATTCAAAACACAGCTATCTACGTAGGAGAAAACAAAGTGAAACCTAAAAATTCAAACTGTTACTGGAAACGAAAGCTTCAACCTAGAAGAATAAAATTTGGGCAGCCAAGTGGGATTAGTGAACTGATCATTACCACCAAGTATCATCAAGATTTGTTGAAAAAATGTTTGCTGAGATTTCAGCGAACTAGTAGTTTTTTGGAAGCTTGGCAACCCCTTTCAAACGAAAGTGTTTTTCGCCAGTCTCTGCATGGGGTACTTCAAGAGGAAACAAACCATAGAGATAGAACTTAGAACTACTTCATTTTGTCAAGTTTCACGGAGCTAGCACAAACCGTGTTTGATTTAGAGTTTCAAACACATCTATCTATATAGCTGAAAACAGAGTGAAACCTAAAAATTCAAACTGTTACTGGAAACGAACGCTTGAACCTAGAAAAGTGAAAGTTGGGCAGCAAAGTGGGATTAGTGAACTGATCATTACCACCAAGTATCATCAAGATTTGGTGAAAAAATGTTTGCTGAGATTTCAGCAAACGAGTAGTTTTTTGGAAGCTTGGCAACCCCTTTCAAACGAAAGTGTTTTTCGCCAGTCTCTGCATGGGGTACTTCAAGAGGAAACAAACCATAGAGATAGAACTTAGAACTACTTCATTTCGTCATGTTTCAAGGAGCTAGCACAAACCGTGTTTGATTTAGAATTCCAAACACAGCTATCTATGTAATAGAAAACAGAGTGAAACCTAAAAATTCAAACTGTTACTGGATACGAATGCTTCAATCTAGAAGAATAAAAATTGGGCAGCCAAGTGGGATTAGTGAACTGATCATTACCACCAAGTATCATCAAGATTTGTTGAAAAAATGTTTGCTGAGATTTCAGCAAACTAGTAGTTTTTTGGAAGCTTGGCAACCCCTTTCAAACGAAAGTGTTTTTCGCCAGTCTCTGCATGGGGTACTTCAAGAGGAAACAAACCATAGAGATAGAACTTAGAACTACTTCATTTTGTCAAGTTTCACGGAGCTAGCACAAACCGTGTTTGATTTAGAGTTTCAAACACATCTATCTATATAGCAGAAAACAGAGTGAAACCTAAAAATTCAAACTGTTACTGGAAACGAACGCTTGAACCTAGAAGAGTGAAAGTTGGGCAGCCAAGTGGGATTAGTGAACTGATCATTACCTCCAAGAATCATCAAGATTTGGTGAAAAAATGTTTGCTGAGATTTCAGCAAACTAGTAGTTTTTTTTAAGATTTGCAACCCCTTTCAAACGAAAGTGTTTTTCGCCAGTCTCAGCATGGGCTACTTCAAGAGGAAACAAACCATAGAGATAGAACTTAGAACTACTTCATTTGGTCAAGTTTCAAGGAGCTAGCACAAACTGTGTTTGATTTAGAATTCCAAACACAGCTATCTATGTAGGAGAAAACTAAGTGAAACCTAAAAATTCAAACTGTTACTGGAAACGAAAGCTTCAACGTAGAAGAATAAAATTTGGGCAGCCAAGTGGGATTAGTGAACTGATCATTACCACCAAGTATCATCAAGAGTTGTTGAAAAAATGTTTGCTGAGATTTCAGCAAACTAGTAGTTTTTTGGAAGCTTGGCAACCCCTTTCAAACGAAAGTGTTTTTCGCCAGTCTCTGCATGGGGTGCTTCAAGAGGAAACAAACCATAGAGATAGAACTTAGAACTACTTCATTTCGTCAAGTTTCAAGGAGCTAGCACAATCTGTTTTTGATTTAGAATTCCAAACACAGGTATCTATGTAGGAGAAAACAAAGTGAAACCTAAAAATTCAAACTGTTACTGGAAACGAAAGCTTCAACCTAGAAGAATAAAATTTGGGCAGCCAAGTCGGATTAGTGAACTGATCATTACCACCAAGTATCATCAAGATTTGTTGAAAAAATGTTTGCCTAGATTTCAGCAAACTAGTAGTTTTTTGGAAGCTTGGCAACCCCTTTAAAACGAAAGTGTTTTTCGCCAGTCTCCTCATGGGGTACTTCAAGAGGAAACAAACCATAGAGATCGAACTTAGAACTACTTCATTTTGTCAAGTTTCAAGGAGCTAGCACAAACCGTGTTTTATTTAGAATTCCAAACACATCTATCTATGTAGGAACAAACAGAGTGAAACCTAAAAATTCAAACTGTTACTGGAAAAGAATGCTTCTAGCTAGAAGAATAAAAATTGGGCAGCCAAGTGTGATTAGTGAACTGATCATTACCACCAAGTATCATCAATATTTGTTGAAAAAATGTTTGCTGAGATTTCAGCAAACTAGTAGTTTTTTGGAAGCTTGGCAACCGCTTTCAAACGAAAGTGTTTTTCGCCAGTCTCTGCATGGGGTACTTCAAGAGGAAACAAACCATAGAGATAGAACTTAGAACTACTTCATTTGGTCAAGTTTCAAGGAGCTAGCACAAACCGTGTTTGATTTAGAATTCCAAAAACAGCTATCTATGTAGGAGAAAACAGAGTGAAACCTAAAAATTCAAACTGTTACTGGAAACGAATGCTTCAATCTAGAAGAATAAAACTTGGGCAGCCAAGTGGGATTAGTGAACTGATCATTACCACCAAGTATCATCAAGATTTGGTGAAAAAATGTTTGCTGAGATTTCAGCAAACTAGTAGTTTTTGGGAAGCTTGGCAACCCCTTTCAAACGAAAGTGTTTTTTGCCAGTCTCAGCATGGGGTACTTCAAGAGGAAACAAACCATAGAGATAGAACTTAGAACTACTTCATTTGGTCAAGTTTCAAGGAGCTAGCAAAAACTGTGTTTGATTTAGAATTCCAAACACAGCTATCTATGTAGGAGAAAACAATGTGAAACCTAAAAATTCAAACTGTTACTGGAAACGAAAGCTTCAACCTAGAAGAATAAAATTTGGGCAGCCAAGTGGGATTAGTGAACTGATCATTACCACCAAGTATCATCAAGATTTGGTGAAAAAATGTTTGCTGAGATTTCAGCAAACTAGTAGTTTTTTGGAAGCTTGGCAACCCCTTTCAAACGAAAGTGTTTTTCGCCAGTCTCTGCATGGGGTACTTCAAGAGGAAACAAACCATAGAGATAGAACTTAGAACTATTTCATTTGGTCAAGTTTCAAGGAGCTAGCACAAACCGTGTTTGATTTAGAATTCCAAACACAGCTATCTATGTAGGAGAAAACAGAGTGAAACCTAAAAATTCAAACTGTTACTGGAAACGAATGCTTCAACCTAGAAAATAAAAATTGGGCAGCCAAGTGGGATTAGTGAACTGATCATTACCACCAAGTATCATCAAGATTTAGTGAAAAAATGTTTGCTGAGATTTCAGCAAACTAGTAGTTTTTTGGAAGCTTGGCAACCCCTTTCAAACGAAAGTTTTTTTCGCCAGACTCAGCCTGGGGTCCTTCAAGAGGAAACAAACCATAGAGATAGAACTTAGAACTACTTCATTTTGTCTAGTTTCAAGGAGCTAGCACAAACCGTGTTTGATTTAGAATTCCAAACGCATCTATCTATGTAGGAACAAACAGAGTGAAACCTAAAAATTCAAACTGTTACTGGAAAAGAATGCTTCTAGCTAGAAGAATAAAAATTGGGCAGCCAAGTGTGATTAGTGAACTGATCATTACCACCAAGTATCATCAAGATTTGGTAAAAAAATGTTTGCTGAGATTTCAGCAAACTAGTAGTTTTTTGGAAGCTTGGCAACCCCTTTCAAACGAAAGTGTTTTTCGCCATTCTCTGCATGGGGTACTTCAAGAGGAAACAAACCATAGAGATAGAACTTAGATCTACTTCATTTGGTCAAGTTTCAAGGAGCTAGCACAAACCGTGTTTGATTTAGAATTCCAAACACAGCTATCTATGCAGGAGAAAACAGAGTGAAATCTAAAAATTCAAACAGTTACTGGAAACGAAAGCTTCAACCTAGAAGAGTGAAAGTTGGGCAGCCAAGTGGGATTAGTGAACTGATCATTACCACCAAGTATCATCAAGATTTGGTGAAAAAATGTTTGCTGAGATTTCAGCAAACTAGTAGTTTTTTGGAAGGTTGGCAACCCCTTTAAAACGAAAGTGTTTTTCGCCAGTCTCTGCATGGGGTACTTCAAGAGGAAACAAACCATAGAGATAGAACATAGAACTACTTCATTTGGTCAAGTTTCAAGGAGCTAGCACAAACCGTGTTTGATTTAGAGTTTCAAACACATCTATCTATATAGTAGAAAACAGAGTGAAAGCTAAAATTTCAAAGTGTTACTGGAAACGAACACTTGAACCTAGAAGAGTGAAAATTGGGCAGCCAAGTGGGCTTAGTGAACTGATCATTACCACCAAGTATCATCAAGATTTGGTGAAAAAATGTTTGCTGAGATTTCAGCAAACATTTAGTTTTTTGGAAGCTTGGCAACCCCTTTCAAACGAAAGTGTTTTTCGCCAGTCTCTGCATGGGGTACTTCAAGAGGAAACAAACCATAGAGATAGAACTTAGAACTACTTCATTAGGTCAAGTTTCATGGAGCTAGCACAAACCGTGTTTGATTTAGAATTCCAAACACAGCTATCTATGTAGGAGAAAACAGAGTGAAACCTAAAAATTCAAACTGTTACTGGAAAAGAATGCTTCTAGCTAGAAGAATAAAAATTGGGCAGCCAAGTGTGATTAGTGAACTGATCATTACCACCAAGTATCATCAAGATTTGGTGAAAAAATGTTTGCTGAGATTTCAGCAAACTAGTAGTTTTTTGGAAGCTTGGCAACCCCTTTCAAACGACAGTGTTTTTCGCCAGTCTCAGCATGGGGTACTTCAAGAGGAAACAAACCATAGAGATAGAACTTAGAACTACTTCATTTCGTCAAGTTTCAAGGAGCTAGCACAATCTGTTTTTGATTTAGAATTCCAAACACAGCTATCTATCTAGGAGAAAACAAAGTGAAACCTAAAAATTCAAACTGTTACTGGAAACGAAAGCTTCAACCTAGAAGAATAAAATTTAGGCAGCCAAGTCGGATTAGTGAACTGATCATTACCACCAAGTATCATCAAGATTTGTTGAAAAAATGTTTGCCTAGATTTCAGCAAACTAGTAGTTTTTTGGAAGCTTGGCAACCCCTTTAAAACGAAAGTGTTTTTCGCCAGTCTCTGCATGGGGTACTTCAAGAGGAAACAAACCGTAGAGATCGAACTTAGAACTACTTCATTTTGTCAAGTTTCAAGGAGCTAGCACAAACCGTGTTTTATTTAGAATTCCAAACACATCTATCTATGTAGGAACAAACAGAGTGAAACCTAAAAATTCAAACTGTTACTGGAAAAGAATGCTTCTAGCTAGAAGAATAAAAATTGGGCAGCCAAGTGTGATTAGTGAACTGATCATTACCACCAAGTATCATCAATATTTGTTGAAAAAATGTTTGCTGAGATTTCAGCAAACTAGTAGTTTTTTGGAAGCTTGGCAACCCCTTTCAAACGAAAGTGTTTTTCGCCAGTCTCTGCATGGGGTACTTCAAGAGGAAACAAACCATAGAGATAGAACTTAGAACTACTTCATTTGGTCAAGTTTCAAGGAGCTAGCACAAACCGTGTTTGATTTAGAATTCCAAACACAGCTATCTATGCAGGAGAAAACAAAGTGAAACCTAAAAATTCAAACTGTTACTGGAAACGAAAGCTTCAACCTAGAAGAATAAAATTTGGGCAGCCAAGTCGGATTAGTGAACTGATCATTACCACCAAGTATCATCAAGATTTGTTGAAAAAATATTTGCCTAGATTTCAGCAAACTAGTAGTTTTTTGGAAGCTTGGCAACCCCTTTAAAACGAAAGTGTTTTTCGCCAGTCTCTGCATGGGGTACTTCAAGAGGAAACAAACCATAGAGATCGAACTTAGAACTACTTCATTTTGTCAAGTTTCAAGGAGCTAGCACAAACCGTGTTTTATTTAGAATTCCAAACACATCTATCTATGTAGGAACAAACAGAGTGAAACCTAAAAATTCAAACTGTTACTTTAAAAGAATGCTTCTTGCTAGAAGAATAAAAATTGGGCAGCCAAGTGTGATTAGTGAACTGATCATTACCACCAAGTATCATCAATATTTGGTGAAAAAATGTTTGCTGAGATTTCAGCAAACTAGTAGTTTTTTGGAAGCTTGGCAACCCCTTTCTAACGAAAGTGTTTTTCGCCAGTCTCTGCATGGGGTACTTCAAGAGGAAACAAACCATAGAGATAGAACTTAGAACTACTTCATTTGGTCAAGTTTCAAGGAGCTAGCACAAACCGTGTTTGATTTAGAATTCCAAACACAGCTATCTATGCAGGAGAAAACAGAGTGAAACCTAAAAATTCAATCAGTTACTGGAAACGAAAGCTTCAACCTAGAAGAATAAAATTCGGGCAGCCAAGTGGGCTTAGTGCACTGATCATTACCACCAAGTATCATCAAGTTTTGGTGAAAAAATGTTTGCTGAGATTTCAGCAAACTAGTAGTTTTTTGGAAGGTTGGCAACCCCTTTAAAACGAAAGTGTTTTTCGCCAGTCTCTGCATGGGGTACTTCAAGAGGAAACAAACCATAGAGATAGAACATAGAACTACTTCATTTGGTCAAGTTTCAAGGAGCTAGCACAAACCGTGTTTTATTTAGAGTTTCAAACACATCTATCTATATAGCAGAAAACAGAGTGAAACCTAAAATTTCAAAGTGTTACTGGAAACGAACGCTTGAACCTAGAAGAGTGAAAATTGGGCAGCCAAGTGGGCTTAGTGAACTGATCATTACCACCAAGTATCATCAAGATATGGTGAAAAAAAATGTTTGCTGAGATTTCAGCAAACTAGTAGTTTTTTGGAAGCTTGGCAACCCCTTTCAAACGAAAGTGTTCTTCGCCAGTCTCTGCATGGGGTACTTCAAGAGGAAACAAACCATAGAGATAGACCTTAGAACTACTTCATTTGGTCAAGTTTCAAGGAGCTAGCACAAACCGTGTTTGATTTAGAATTCCAAACACAGCTATCTATGTAGGAGAAAACAGAGTGAAACCTAAAAATACAAACTGTTACTGGAAACAAATGCTTCAACCTAGAAGAATAAAAATTGGGTAGCCAAGTGGGATTAGTGAACTGATCATTACCACCAAGTATCATTAAGATTTGGTGAAAAAAGTTTTGCTGAGATTTCAGCAAACTAGAAGTTTTTTTGAAGCTTGGCTACTTCTTTCAAACGAAAGTGTTTTTCTGCATGGTGTAATTCAAGAGGAAACAAACAATAGAGATGGAACATAGAACTACTTCATTTGGTCAAGTTTCACGGAGCTAGCACAAACCGTGTTTGATTCAGAGTTTCAAACACATCTATCTATATAGCAGAAAACAGAGTGAAACCTAAAAATTCAAAGTGTTACTGGAAACGAACACTTGAACCTAGAAGAGTGAAAATTGGGCAGCCAAGTGGGCTTAGTGAACTGATCATTACCACCAAGTATCATCAAGATATGGTGAAAAAAATGTTTGCTGAGATTTGCAAACTAGTAGTTTTTTGGAAGCTTGGCAACCCCTTTCAAACGAAAGTGTTCTTCGCCAGTCTCTGCATGGGGTACTTCAAGAGGAAACAAACCATAGAGATAGAACTTAGAACTACTTCATTTTGTCAAGTTTCACGGAGCTAGCACAAACCGTGTTTGATTTAGAGTTTCAAACACATCTATCTATATAGCAGAAAACAGAGTGAAACCTAAAAATTCAAAGTGTTACGGGAAACCAAAGCTTAAACCTAGAAGAATAAAATTTGGGCAGCCAAGTGGGATTAGTGAACTGATCATTACCACCAAGTATCATCAAGATTTGCTGAAAAAATGTTTGCTGAGATTTCAGCAAACTAGTAGTTTTTTGGAAGCTTGGCAACCCCTTTCAAACGAAAGTGTTTTTCCCCAGTCTCTGCATGGGGTACTTCAAGAGGAAACAAACCATAGAGATAGAACTTAGAACTACTTCATTTGGTCAAGTTTCAAGGAGCCAGCACAAACCGTGTTTGATTTAGAATTCCAAACACAGCTATCTATGTAGGAGAAAACAGAGTGAAACCTAAAAATTCAAACTGTTACTGGAAACGAACGCTTGAACCTAGAAGAGTGAAAATTGGGCAGCCAAGTGGGCTTAGTGAACTGATCATTACCACCAAGTATCATCAAGATTATTGAAAAAATGTTTGCTGAGATTTCAGCAAACTAGTAGTTTTTTGGAAGCTTGGCAACCCCTTTCAAACGAAAGTGTTTTTCGCCAGTCTCTGCATGGGGTACTTCAAGAGGAAACAAACCATAGAGATAGAACTTAGAACTACTTCATTTTGTCAAGTTTCACGGAGCTAGCACAAACCGTGTTTGATTTAGAGTTTCAAACACATCTATCTATATAGCTGAAAACAGAGTGAAACCTAAAAATTCAAACTGTTACTGGAAACGAACGCTTGAACCTAGAAGAGTGAAAGTTGGGCAGCCAAGTGGGATTAGTGAACTGATCATTACCACCAAGTATCATCAAGATTTGGTGAAAAAATGTTTGCTGAGATTTCAGCAAACGAGTAGTTTTTTGGAAGCTTGGCAACCCCTTTCAAACGAAAGTGTTTTTCGCCAGTCTCAGCATGGGGTACTTCAAGAGGAAACAAACCATAGAGATAGAACTTAGAACTACTTCATTTGGTCATGTTTCAAGAAGCTAGCACAAACCGTGTTTGATTTAGAATTCCAAACACAGCTATCTATGTAGGAGAAAACAGAGTGAAACCTAAAAATTCAAACTGTTACTGGAAACGAATGCTTCAATCTAGAAGAATAAAAATTGGGCAGCCAAGTGGGATTAGTGAACTGATCATTACCACCAAGTATCATCAAGATTTGGTTAAAAAAGTTTTGCTGAGATTTCAGCAAACTAGTAGTTTTTTGGAAGCTTGGCAACCCCTTTCAAACGAAAGTGTTTTTCGCCAGTCTCAGCATGGGGTACTTCAAGAGGAAACAAACCATAGAGATAGAACTTAGAACTACTTCATTTGGTCAAGTTTCAAGGAGCTAGCAAAAACTGTGTTTGATTTAGAATTCCAAACACAGCTATCTATGTAGGAGAAAACAGAGTGAAACCTAAAAATTCAAACTGTTACTGGAAACGAACGCTTGAACCTAGAAGAGTGAAAGTTGGGCAGCCAAGTGGGATTAGTGAACTGATCATTACCACCAAGTATCATCAAGATTTGGTGAAAAAATGTTTGCTGAGATTTCAGCAAACTAGTAGTTTTTTGGAAGCTTGGCAACCCCTTTCAAACAAAAGTGTTTTTCGCCAGTCTCTGCATGGGGTACTTCAAGAGGAAACAAACCATAGAGATAGAACTTAGAACTATTTCATTTGGTCAAGTTTCAAGGAGCTAGCACAAACCGTGTTTGATTTAGAATTCCAAACACAGCTATCTATGTAGGAGAAAACAGAGTGAAACCTAAAAATTCAAACTGTTACTGGAAACGAATGCTTCAACCTAGAAAATAAAAATTGGGCAGCCAAGTGGGATTAGTGAACTGATCATTACCACCAAGTATCATCAAGATTTGGTGAAAAAATGTTTGCTGAGATTTCAGCAAACTAGTAGTTTTTTGGAAGCTTGGCAACCCCTTTCAAACGAAAGTGTTTTTCGCCAGTCTCTGCATGGGGTACTTCAAGAGGAAACAAACCATAGAGATAGAACTTAGAACTACTTCATTAGGTCAAGTTTCAAGGAACTAGCACAAACCGTGTTTGATTTAGAATTCCAAACACAGCTATCTATGTAGGAGAAAACAGAGTGAAACCTAAAAATTCAAACTGTTACTGGAAACGAATGCTTCAACCTAGAAGAATAAAAATTGGGCAGCCAAGTGGGATTAGTGAACTGATCATTACCACCAAGTATCATCAAGGTTTGGTGAAAAAATGTTTGCTGAGATTTCAGCAAACTAGTAGTTTTTTGGAAGCTTGGCAACCCGTTTCAAACGAAAGTGTCTTTCGCCAGACTCAGCCTGGGGTGCTTCAAGAGGAAACAAACCATAGAGATAGAACTTAGAACTACTTCATTTCGTCAAGTTTCAAGGAGGTAGCACAAACTGTGTTTGATTTAGAATTCCAAACACAGCTATCTATGTAGGAGAAAACAAAGTGAAACCTAAAAATTCAAACTGTTACTGGAAACGAAAGCTTCAACCTAGAAGAATATAATTTAGGCAGCCAAGTGGGATTAGTGAACTTATCATTACCACCAAGTATCATCAAGATTTGTTGAAAAAATGTTTGCTGAGATTTCAGCAAACTAGTAGTTTTTTGGAAGCTTGGCAACCCCTTTAAAACGAAAGTGTTTTTCGGCAGTCTCTGCATGGGGTACTTCAAGAGGAAACAAACCATAGAGATAGAACTTAGAACTACTTCATTTTGTCTAGTTTCAAGGAGCTAGCACAAACCGTGTTTGATTTAGAATTCCAAACACATCTATCTATGTAGGAACAAACAGAGTGAAACCTAAAAATTCAAACTGTTACTGGAAAAGAATGCTTCTAGCTAGAAGAATAAAAATTGGGCAGCCAAGTGTGATTAGTGAACTGATCATTACCACCAAGTATCATCAAGATTTGGTGAAAAAATGTTTGCTGAGATTTCAGCAAACTAGTAGTTTTTTGGAAGGTTGGCAACCCCTTTCAAACGAAAGTGTTTTTCGCCAGTCTCTGCATGGGGTACTTCTAGAGAAAACAAAACATAGAGATAGAACTTAGAACTACTTCATTTGGTCAAGTTTCAAGGAGCCAGCACAAACCGTGTTTGATTTAGAATTCCAAACACAGCTATCTATGTAGGAGAAATGAGTGAAACCTAAAAATTCAAAGTGTTACTGGAAACGAACGCTTCAACCTAGAAGAGTGAAATTTGGGCAGCCAAGTGGGATTAGTGAACTGATCATTACCACCAAGTATCATCAAGATTTGGTGAAAAAATGTTTGCTGAGATTTCAGCAAACGAATAGTTTTTTGGAAGCTTGGCAACCCCTTTCAAACGAAAGTGTTCTTCGCCAGTCTCTGCATGGGGTACTTCAAGAGGAAACAAACCATAGAGATAGAACTTAGAACTACTTCATTTTGTCAAGTTTCAAGGAGCTAGCACAAACCGTGTTTGATTTAGAATTCCAAACACAGCTATCTATGTAGGAGAAAACAGAGTGAAACCTAAAAATACAAACTGTTACTGGAAACGAATGCTTCAACCTAGAAGAATAAAAATTGGGCAGCCAAGTGGGATTAGTGAACTGATCATTACCACCAAGTATCATCAAGATTTGGTGAAAAAATGTTTGCTGAGATTTCAGCAAACGAGTAGTTTTTTGGAAGCTTGGCAACCCCTTTCAAACGAAAGTGTTTTTCGCCAGTCTCAGCATGGGGTACTTCAAGAGGAAACAAACCATAGAGATAGAACTTAGAACTACTTCATTTGGTCATGTTTCAAGAAGCTAGCACAAACCGTGTTTGATTTAGAATTCCAAACACAGCTATCTATGTAGGAGAAAACAGAGTGAAACCTAAAAATTCAAACTGTTACTGGAAACGAATGCTTCAATCTAGAAGAATAAAAATTGGGCAGCCAAGTGGGATTAGTGAACTGATCATTACCACCAAGTATCATCAAGATTTGGTTAAAAAAGTTTTGCTGAGATTTCAGCAAACTAGTAGTTTTTTGGAAGCTTGGCAACCCCTTTCAAACGAAAGTGTTTTTCGCCAGTCTCAGCATGGGGTACTTCAAGAGGAAACAAACCATAGAGATAGAACTTAGAACTACTTCATTTGGTCAAGTTTCAAGGAGCTAGCAAAAACTGTGTTTGATTTAGAATTCCAAACACAGCTATCTATGTAGGAGAAAACAGAGTGAAACCTAAAAATTCAAACTGTTACTGGAAACGAACGCTTGAACCTAGAAGAGTGAAAGTTGGGCAGCCAAGTGGGATTAGTGAACTGATCATTACCACCAAGTATCATCAAGATTTGGTGAAAAAATGTTTGCTGAGATTTCAGCAAACTAGTAGTTTTTTGGAAGCTTGGCAACCCCTTTCAAACAAAAGTGTTTTTCGCCAGTCTCTGCATGGGGTACTTCAAGAGGAAACAAACCATAGAGATAGAACTTAGAACTATTTCATTTGGTCAAGTTTCAAGGAGCTAGCACAAACCGTGTTTGATTTAGAATTCCAAACACAGCTATCTATGTAGGAGAAAACAGAGTGAAACCTAAAAATTCAAACTGTTACTGGAAACGAATGCTTCAACCTAGAAAATAAAAATTGGGCAGCCAAGTGGGATTAGTGAACTGATCATTACCACCAAGTATCATCAAGATTTGGTGAAAAAATGTTTGCTGAGATTTCAGCAAACTAGTAGTTTTTTGGAAGCTTGGCAACCCCTTTCAAACGAAAGTGTTTTTCGCCAGTCTCTGCATGGGGTACTTCAAGAGGAAACAAACCATAGAGATAGAACTTAGAACTACTTCATTAGGTCAAGTTTCAAGGAACTAGCACAAACCGTGTTTGATTTAGAATTCCAAACACAGCTATCTATGTAGGAGAAAACAGAGTGAAACCTAAAAATTCAAACTGTTACTGGAAACGAATGCTTCAACCTAGAAGAATAAAAATTGGGCAGCCAAGTGGGATTAGTGAACTGATCATTACCACCAAGTATCATCAAGATTTGGTGAAAAAATGTTTGCTGAGATTTCAGCAAACTAGTAGTTTTTTGGAAGCTTGGCAACCCGTTTCAAACGAAAGTGTCTTTCGCCAGACTCAGACTGGGGTGCTTCAAGAGGAAACAAACCATAGAGATAGAACTTAGAACTACTTCATTTCGTCAAGTTTCAAGGAGGTAGCACAAACTGTGTTTGATTTAGAATTCCAAACACAGCTATCTATGTAGGAGAAAACAAAGTGAAACCTAAAAATTCAAACTGTTACTGGAAACGAAAGCTTCAACCTAGAAGAATATAATTTAGGAAGCCAAGTGGGATTAGTGAACTTATCATTACCACCAAGTATCATCAAGATTTGTTGAAAAAATGTTTGCTGAGATTTCAGCAAACTAGTAGTTTTTTGGAAGCTTGGCAACCCCTTTAAAACGAAAGTGTTTTTCGGCAGTCTCTGCATGGGGTACTTCAAGAGGAAACAAACCATAGAGATAGAACTTAGAACTACTTCATTTTGTCTAGTTTCAAGGAGCTAGCACAAACCGTGTTTGATTTAGAATTCCAAACACATCTATCTATGTAGGAACAAACAGAGTGAAACCTAAAAATTCAAACTGTTACTGGAAAAGAATGCTTCTAGCTAGAAGAATAAAAATTGGGCAGCCAAGTGTGATTAGTGAACTGATCATTACCACCAAGTATCATCAAGATTTGGTGAAAAAATGTTTGCTGAGATTTCAGCAAACTAGTAGTTTTTTGGAAGGTTGGCAACCCCTTTCAAACGAAAGTGTTTTTCGCCAGTCTCTGCATGGGGTACTTCTAGAGAAAACAAAACATAGAGATAGAACTTAGAACTACTTCATTTGGTCAAGTTTCAAGGAGCCAGCACAAACCGTGTTTGATTTAGAATTCCAAACACAGCTATCTATGTAGGAGAAATGAGTGAAACCTAAAAATTCAAAGTGTTACTGGAAACGAACGCTTCAACCGAGAAGAGTGAAATTTGGGCAGCCAAGTGGGATTAGTGAACTGATCATTACCACCAAGTATCATCAAGATTTGGTGAAAAAATGTTTGCTGAGATTTCAGCAAACGAATAGTTTTTTGGAAGCTTGGCAACCCCTTTCAAACGAAAGTGTTCTTCGCCAGTCTCTGCATGGGGTACTTCAAGAGGAAACAAACCATAGAGATAGAACTTAGAACTACTTCATTTTGTCAAGTTTCAAGGAGCTAGCACAAACCGTGTTTGATTTAGAATTCCAAACACAGCTATCTATGTAGGAGAAAACAGAGTGAAACCTAAAAATACAAACTGTTACTGGAAACGAATGCTTCAACCTAGAAGAATAAAAATTGGGCAGCCAAGTGGGATTAGTGAACTGATCATTACCACCAAGTATCATCAAGATTTGGTGAAAAAATGTTTGCTGAGATTTCAGCAAACGAGTAGTTTTTTGGAAGCTTGGCAACCCCTTTCAAACGAAAGTGTTTTTCGCCAGTCTCAGCATGGGGTACTTCAAGAGGAAACAAACCATAGAGATAGAACTTAGAACTACTTCATTTGGTCATGTTTCAAGAAGCTAGCACAAACCGTGTTTGATTTAGAATTCCAAACACAGCTATCTATGTAGGAGAAAACAGAGTGAAACCTAAAAATTCAAACTGTTACTGGAAACGAATGCTTCAATCTAGAAGAATAAAAATTGGGCAGCCAAGTGGGATTAGTGAACTGATCATTACCACCAAGTATCATCAAGATTTGGTTAAAAAAGTTTTGCTGAGATTTCAGCAAACTAGTAGTTTTTTGGAAGCTTGGCAACCCCTTTCAAACGAAAGTGTTTTTCGCCAGTCTCAGCATGGGGTACTTCAAGAGGAAACAAACCATAGAGATAGAACTTAGAACTACTTCATTTGGTCAAGTTTCAAGGAGCTAGCAAAAACTGTGTTTGATTTAGAATTCCAAACACAGCTATCTATGTAGGAGAAAACAGAGTGAAACCTAAAAATTCAAACTGTTACTGGAAACGAACGCTTGAACCTAGAAGAGTGAAAGTTGGGCAGCCAAGTGGGATTAGTGAACTGATCATTACCACCAAGTATCATCAAGATTTGGTGAAAAAATGTTTGCTGAGATTTCATCAAACGAGTAGTTTTTTGGAATTTGGCAACCCCTTTCAAACGAAAGTGTTCTTCGCCAGTCTCTGCATGGGGTACTTCAAGGGGAAACGAACCATAGAGGTAGAACTTAGAACTACTTCATTTTGTCAAGTTTCAAGGAGCTAGCACAAACCGTGTTTGATTTAGAATTCCAAACACAGCTATCTATGTAGGAGAAAACAGAGTGAAACCTAAAAATTCAAACTGTTACTGGAAACGAATGCTTCAACCTAGAAAATAAAAATTGGGCAGCCAAGTGGGATTAGTGAACTGATCATTACCACCAAGTATCATCAAGATTTGGTGAAAAAATGTTTGCTGAGATTTCAGCAAACTAGTAGTTTTTTGGAAGCTTGGCAACCCCTTTCAAACGAAAGTGTTTTTCGACAGTCTCTGCATGGGGTACTTCAAGAGGAAACAAACCATAGAGATAGAACTTAGAACTACTTCATTAGGTTAAGTTTCAAGGAACTAGCACAAACCGTGTTTGATTTAGAATTCCAAACACAGCTATCTATGTAGGAGAAAACAGAGTGAAACCTAAAAATTCAAACTGTTACTGGAAACGAATGCTTCAACCTAGAAGAATAAAAATTGGGCAGCCAAGTGGGATTAGTGAACTGATCATTACCACCAAGTATCATCAAGATTTGGTGAAAAAATGTTTGCTGAGATTTCAGCAAACTAGTAGTTTTTTGGAAGCTTGGCAACCCGTTTCAAACGAAAGTGTCTTTCGCCAGACTCAGCCTGGGGTGCTTCAAGAGGAAACAAACCATAGAGATAGAACTTAGAACTACTTCATTTCGTCAAGTTTCAAGGAGGTAGCACAAACTGTGTTTGATTTAGAATTCCAAACACAGCTATCTATGTAGGAGAAAACAAAGTGAAACCTAAAAATTCAAACTGTTACTGGAAACGAAAGCTTCAACCTAGAAGAATATAATTTAGGCAGCCAAGTGGGATTAGTGAACTTATCATTACCACCAAGTATCATCAAGATTTGTTGAAAAAATGTTTGCTGAGATTTCAGCAAACTAGTAGTTTTTTGGAAGCTTGGCAACCCCTTTAAAACGAAAGTGTTTTTCGGCAGTCTCTGCATGGGGTACTTCAAGAGGAAACAAACCATAGAGATAGAACTTAGAACTACTTCATTTTGTCTAGTTTCAAGGAGCTGGCACAAACCGTGTTTGATTTAGAATTCCAAACACATCTATCTATGTAGGAACAAACAGAGTGAAACCTAAAAATTCAAACTGTTACTGGAAAAGAATGCTTCTAGCTAGAAGAATAAAAATTGGGCAGCCAAGTGGGATTAGTGAACTGATCATTACCACCAAGTATCATCAAGATTTGGTGAAAAAATGTTTGCTGAGATTTCAGCAAACTAGTAGTTTTTTGGAAGGTTGGCAACCCCTTTCAAACGAAAGTGTTTTTCGCCAGTCTCTGCATGGGGTACTTCTAGAGAAAACAAAACATAGAGATAGAACTTAGAACTACTTCATTTGGTCAAGTTTCAAGGAGCCAGCACAAACCGTGTTTGATTTAGAATTCCAAACACAGCTATCTATGTAGGAGAAATGAGTGAAACCTAAAAATTCAAAGTGTTACTGGAAACGAACGCTTCAACCTAGAAGAGTGAAATTTGGGCAGCCAAGTGGGATTAGTGAACTGATCATTACCACCAAGTATCATCAAGATTTGGTGAAAAAATGTTTGCTGAGATTTCAGCAAACGAATAGTTTTTTGGAAGCTTGGCAACCCCTTTCAAACGAAAGTGTTCTTCGCCAGTCTCTGCATGGGGTACTTCAAGAGGAAACAAACCATAGAGATAGAACTTAGAACTACTTCATTTTGTCAAGTTTCAAGGAGCTAGCACAAACCGTGTTTGATTTAGAATTCCAAACACATCTATCTATGTAGGAGAAAACAGAGTGAAACCTAAAAATTCAAACTGTTACTGGAAATGAATGCTTCAACCTAGAAGAATAAAAATTGGGCAGCCAAGTGGGATTAGTGAACTGATCATTACCACCAAGTATCATCAAGATTTGTTGAAAAAATGTTTGCTGAGATTTCAGCAAACTAGTAGTTTTTTGGAAGCTTGGCAACCCCTTTCAAACGAAAGTGTTTTTCGCCAGTCTCTGCATGGGGTACTTCAAGAGGATACAAACCATAGAGATAGAACTTAGAACTACTTCATTTTGTCAAGTTTCACGGAGCTAGCACAAACCGTGTTTGATTTAGAGTTTCAAACACATCTATCTATATAGCTGAAAACAGAGTGAAACCTAAAAATTCAAACTGTTACTGGAAACGAACGCTTGAACCTAGAAGAGTGAAAGTTGGGCAGCCAAGTGGGATTAGTGAACTGATCATTACCACCAAGTATCATCAAGATTTGGTGAAAAAATGTTTGCTGAGATTTCAGCAAACGAGTAGTTTTTTTGGAAGCTTGGCAACCCCTTTCAAACGAAAGTGTTTTTCGCCAGTCTCTGCATGGGGTACTTCAAGAGGAAACAAACCATAGAGATAGAACTTAGAACTACTTCATTTGGTCATGTATCAAGAAGCTAGCACAAACCGTGTTTGATTTAGAATTCCAAACACAGCTATCTATGTAGGAGAAAACAGAGTGAAACCTAAAAATTCAAACTGTTACTGGAAACGAATGCTTCAATCTAGAAGAATAAAAATTGGGCAGCCAAGTGGGATTAGTGAACTGATCATTACCACCAAGTATCATCAAGATTTGGTGAAAAAAGTTTTGCTGAGATTTCAGCAAACTAGTAGTTTTTTGGAAGCTTGGCAACCCCTTTCAAACGAAAGTGTTTTTCGCCAGTCTCAGCATGGGGTACTTCAAGAGGAAACAAACCATAGAGATAGAACTTAGAACTACTTCATTTGGTCAAGTTTCAAGGAGCTAGCAAAAACTGTGTTTGATTTAGAATTCCAAACACAGCTATCTATGTAGGAGAAAACAGAGTGAAACCTAAAATTTCAAACTGTTACTGGAAACGAACGCTTGAACCTAGAAGAGTGAAAGTTGGGCAGCCAAGTGGGATTAGTGAACTGATCATTACCACCAAGTATCATCAAGATTTGGTGAAAAAATGTTTGCTGAGATTTCAGCAAACTAGTAGTTTTTTGGAAGCTTAGCAACCCCTTTCAAACAAAAGTGTTTTTCGCCAGTCTCTGCATGGGGTACTTCAAGAGGAAACAAACCATAGAGATAGAACTTAGAACTATTTCATTTGGTCAAGTTTCAAGGAGCTAGCACAAACCGTGTTTGATTTAGAATTCCAAACACAGCTATCTATGTAGGAGAAAACAGAGTGAAACCTAAAAATTCAAACTGTTACTGGAAACGAATGCTTCAACTTAGAAAATAAAAATTGGGCAGCCAAGTGGGATTAGTGAACTGATCATTACCACCAAGTATCATCAAGATTTGGTGAAAAAATGTTTGCTGAGATTTCAGCAAACTAGTAGTTTTTTGGAAGCTTGGCAACCCCTTTCAAACGAAAGTGTTTTTCGCCAGTCTCGGCATGGGGTACTTCAAGAGGAAACAAACCATAGAGATAGAACTTAGAACTACTTCATTAGGTCAAGTTTCAAGGAACTAGCACAAACCGTGTTTGATTTAGAATTCCAAACACAGCTATCTATGTAGGAGAAAACAGAGTGAAACCTAAAAATTCAAACTGTTACTGGAAACGAATGCTTCAACCTAGAAGAATAAAAATTGGGCAGCCAAGTGGGATTAGTGAACTGATCATTACCACCAAGTATCATCAAGATTTGTTGAAAAAATGTTTGCTGAGATTTCAGCAAACTAGTAGTTTTTTGGAAGCTTGGCAACCCGTTTCAAACGAAAGTGTCTTTCGCCAGACTCAGCCTGGGGTGCTTCAAGAGGAAACAAACCATAGAGATAGAACTTAGAACTACTTCATTTCGTCAAGTTTCAAGGAGGTAGCACAAACTGTGTTTGATTTAGAATTCCAAACACAGCTATCTATGTAGGAGAAAACAAAGTGAAACCTAAAAATTCAAACTGTTACTGGAAACGAAAGCTTCAACCTAGAAGAATAAAATTTAGGCAGCCAAGTGGGATTAGTGAACTTATCATTACCACCAAGTATCATCAAGATTTGTTGAAAAAATGTTTGCTGAGATTTCAGCAAACTAGTAGTTTTTTGGAAGCTTGGCAACCCCTTTAAAACGAAAGTGTTTTTCGGCAGTCTCTGCATGGGGTACTTCAAGAGGAAACAAACCATAGAGATAGAACTTAGAACTACTTCATTTTGTCTAGTTTCAAGGAGCTAGCACAAACCGTGTTTGATTTAGAATTCCAAACACATCTATCTATGTAGGAACAAACAGAGTGAAACCTAAAAATTCAAACTGTTACTGGAAAAGAATGCTTCTAGCTAGAAGAATAAAAATTGGGCAGCCAAGTGTGATTAGTGAACTGATCATTACCACCAAGTATCATCAAGATTTGGTGAAAAAATGTTTGCTGAGATTTCAGCAAACTAGTAGTTTTTTGGAAGGTTGGCAACCCCTTTCAAACGAAAGTGTTTTTCGCCAGTCTCTGCATGGGGTACTTCAAGAGGAAACAAAACATAGAGATAGAACTTAGAACTACTTCATTTGGTCAAGTTTCAAGGAGCCAGCACAAACCGTGTTTGATTTAGAATTCCAAACACAGCTATCTATGTAGGAGAAAACAGAGTGAAACCTAAAAATTCAAAGTGTTACTGGAAACGAACGCTTCAACCTAGAAGAGTGAAATTTGGGCAGCCAAGTGGGATTAGTAAACTGATCATTACCACCAAGTATCATCAAGATTTGGTGAAAAAATGTTTGCTGAGATTTCAGCAAACGAATAGTTTTTTGGAAGCTTGGCAACCCCTTTCAAACGAAAGTGTTCTTCGCCAGTCTCTGCATGGGGTACTTCAAGAGGAAACAAACCATAGAGATAGAACTTAGAACTACTTCATTTTGTCAAGTTTCAAGGAGCTAGCACAAACCGTGTTTGATTTAGAATTCGAAACACATCTATCTATGTAGGAGAAAACAGAGTGAAACCTAAAAATTCAAACTGTTACTGGAAATGAATGCTTCAACCTAGAAGAATAAAAATTGGGCAGCCAAGTGGGATTAGTGAACTGATCATTACCACCAAGTATCATCAAGATTTGTTGAAAAAATGTTTGCTGAGATTTCAGCAAACTAGTAGTTTTTTGGAAGCTTGGCAACCCCTATCAAACGAAAGTGTTTTTCGCCAGTCTCTGCATGGGGTACTTCAAAAGGAAACAAACCATAGAGATAGAACTTAGAACTACTTCATTTGGTCAAGTTTCAAGGAGCTAGCACAAACCGTGTTTGATTTAGAGTTTCAAACACAGCTATTTATATAGCAGAAAACAGAGTGAAACCTAAAAATTCAAAGTGCTACTGGAAACGAACGCTTGAACCAAGAAGAGTGAAAATTGGGCAGCCAAGTGGGCTTAGTGAACTGATCATTACCACCAAGTATCATCAAGATTTGGTGAAAAAAAGTTTGCTGAGATTTGAGCAAACTAGTAGTTTTTTGGAAACTTGGCAACTCCTTTCAAACGAAAGTGTTTTTCGCCAGTCTCTGCATGGGGTACTTCAAGAGGAAACAAACCATAGAAATGGAACTTAGAACTACTTCATTTTGTCAAGTTTCACGGAGCTAGCACAAACCGTGTTTGATTTAGAGTTTCAAACACATCTATCTATATAGCAGAAAACAGAGTGAAACCTAAAAATTCAAAGTGTTACTGGAAACGAACGCTTGAACCTAGAAGAGTGAAAGTTGGGCAGCCAATTGGGATTAGTGAACTGATCATTACCACCAAGTATCATCAAGATTTGGTGAAAAAATGTTTGCTGAGATATCAGCAAACTAGTAGTTTTTTGGAAGCTTGGCAACCCCTTTCAAACGAAAGTGTTTTTTGCCAGTCTCTGCATGGGGTGCTTCAAGAGGAAACAAACCATAGAGATAGAACTTAGAACTACTTCATTTGGTCAAGTTTCAAGGAGCTAGCACAAACCGTGTTTGATTTAGAATTCCAAACACAGCTATCTATGTAGGAGAAAACAGAGTGAAACCTAAAAATACAAACTGTTACTGGAAACGAATGCTTCAACCTAGAAGAATAAAAATTGGGCAGCCAAGTGGGATTAGTGAACTGATCATTACCACCAAGTATCATCAAGATTTGGTGAAAAAATGTTTGCTGAGATTTCAGCAAACTAGTAGTTTTTTGGAGGCTTGGCAACCCCTTTCAAACGGAAGTGTTTTTCGCCAGTCTCTGCATGGGGTACTTCAAGAGGAAACAAACCATAGAGATAGAACTTAGAACTACTTCATTTGGTCAAGTTTCACGGAGCTAGCACAAACCGTGTTTGATTCAGAGTTTCAAACACATCTATCTATATAGCAGAAAACAGAGTGAAACCTAAAAATTCAAAGTTTTACTGGAAACGGATGCTTGAACGTAGAAGAGTGAAAGTTGGGCAGCCAAGTGGGATTAGTGAACTGATCATTACCACCAAGTATCATCAAGATTTGTTGAAAAAATGTTTGCTGAGATTTCAGCAAACTAGTAATTTTTTGGAAGCTTGGCAACCCCTTTAAAACGAAAATGTTTTTCGCCAGTCTCTGCATGGGGTACTTCAAGAGGAAACAAACCATAGAGATAGAACTTAGAACTACTTCATTTTGTCAAGTTTCAAGGAGCTAGCACAAACCGTGTTTGATTTAGAGTTTCAAAGACATCTATCTGTATAGCAGAAAACAGAGTGAAACCTAAAATTTCAAAGTGTTACTGGAAACGAACGCTTGAACCAAGAAGAGTAAAAATTGGGCAGCCAAGTGGGCTTAGTGCACTGATCATTACCACCTAGTATCATCAAGATTTGGTGAAAAAATGTTTGCTGAGATTTCAGCAAACTAGTAGTTTTTTAGTAGCTTGGCAACCCCTTTCAAACGAAAGTGTTTTTCGCCAGTCTCTGCATGGGGTACTTCAAGAGGAAACAAACCATAGAGATAGAACTTAGAACTACTTCATTTGGTCATGTTTCAAGGAGCTAGCACAAACCGTGTTTGATTTAGAATTCCAAACACAGCTATCTATGTAGGAGAAAACAGAGTGAAACCTAAAAATTCAAACTGTTACTGGAAACGAATGCTTCAACCTAGAAGAATAAAAATTGGGCAGCCAAGTGGGATTAGTGAACTGATCATTACCACCAAGTATCATCAAGATTTGTTGAAAAAATGTTTGCTGAGATTTCAGCAAACTAGTAGTTTTTTGGAAGCTTGGCAACCCCTTTCAAACGAAAGTGTTTTTCGCCAGTCTCTGCATGGGGTACTTCAAGAGGAAACAAACCATAGAGATAGAACTTAGAACTACTTCATTTTGTCAAGTTTCACGGAGCTAGCACAAACCGTGTTTGATTTAGAGTTTCAAACACATCTATCTATATAGCAGAAAACAGAGTGAAACCTAAAAATTCAAACTGTTACTGGAAACGAACGCTTGAACCTAGAAGAGTGAAAGTTGGGCAGCCAAGTGGGATTAGTGAACTGATCATTACCACCAAGTATCATCAAGATTTGGTGAAAAAATGTTTGCTGAGATTTCAGCAAACTAGTAGTTTTTTGGAAGCTTGGCAACCCCTTTCAAACGAAAGTGTTTTTCGCCAGTCTCAGCATGGGGTACTTCAATAGGAAACAAGCCATAGAGAGAGAACTAAGAACTACTTCATTTGGTCAAGTTTCAAGGAGCTAGCACAAACTGTGTTTGATTTAGAATTCCAAACACAGCTATCTATGTAGGAGAAAACAAAGTGAAACCTAAAAATTCAAATTGTTACTGGAAACGAAAGCTTCAACCTAGAAGAATAAAATTTGGGCAGCCAAGTGGGATTAGTGAACTGATCATTACCACCAAGTATCATCAAGATTTGTTGAAAAAATGTTTGCTGAGATTTCAGCAAACTAGTAGTTTTTTGGAAGCTTGGCAACCCCTTTCAAAAGAAAGTGTTTTTCGCCAGTCTCTGCATGGGGTACTTCAAGAGGAAACAAACCATAGAGATAGAACTTAGAACTACTTCGTTTTGTCAAGTTTCACGGAGCTAGCACAAACCGTGTTTCATTTAGAGTTTCAAACACATCTATCTATATAGCTGAAAACAGAGTGAAACCTAAAATTTCAAACTGTTACTGGAAACGAACGCTTGAACCTAGAAGAGTGAAAGTTGGGCAGCCAAGTGGGATTAGTGAACTGATCATTACCACCAAGAATCATCAAGATTTGGTGAAAAAATGTTTGCTGAGATTTCAGCAAACGAGTAGTTTTTTGGAAGCTTGGCAACCCCTTTCAAACGAAAGTGTTTTTCGCCAGTCTCTGCATGGGGTACTTCAAGAGGAAACAAACCATAGAGATAGAACTTAGAACTACTTCATTGGGTCAAGTTTCAAGGAGCTAGCACAAACCGTGTTTGATTTAGAATTCCAAACACAGCTATCTATGTAGGAGAAAACAGAGTGAAACCTAAAAATTCAAACTGTTACTGGAAACGAATGAATCAATCTAGAAGAATAAAAATTGTTCAGCCAAGTGGGATTAGTGAACTGATCATTACCACCAAGTATCATCAAGGTTTGGTGAAAAAATGTTTGCTGAGATTTCAGCAAACTAGTAGTTTTTTGGAAGCTTGGCAACCCCTTTCAAACGAAAGTGTTTTTCGCCAGTCTCAGCATGGGGTACTTCAAGAGGAAACAAACCATAGAGATAGAACTTACAACTACTTCATTTTGTCAAGTTTCAAGGAGGTAGCACAAACCGTGTTTGATTTAGAGTTTCAAAGACATCTATCTATATAGCAGAAAACAGAGTGAAACCTAAATTTTCAAAGTGTTACTGGAAACGAACGCTTGAACCTAGAAGAGTAAAAATTGGGCAGCCAAGTGGGCTTAGTGAACTGATCATTACCCCCAAGTATCATCAAGTTTTGGTGAAAAAATGTTTGCTGAGATTTCAGCAAACTAGTAGTTTTTTGGAAGCTTGGCAACCATTTCAAACGAAAGTGTTTTTCGCCACTCTCTGCATGGGGTACTTCAAGAGGAAACAAACTATAGAGATAGAACTTAGAACTACTTCATTTGGTCAAGTTTCAAGGAGCTAGCACAAACCGTGTTTGATTTAGAATTCCAAACACATCTATCTATGTAGGAGAAAACAGAGTGAAACTTAAAAACTCAAACTGTTACTGGAAACGAATGCTTCAACCTAGAAGAATAAAAATTGGGCAGCCAAGTGGGATTAGTGAACTGATCATTACCACCAAGTATCATCAAGATTTGGTGAAAAAATGTTTGCTGAGATTTCAGCATACTAGTAGTTTTTTGGAAGCTTGGCAACCCCTTTCAAACGAAAGTGTTTTTCGCCAGTCTCTGTATGGGGTACTTCAAGAGGAAACAAACCATAGAGATAGAACTTAGAACTACTTCATTTGGTCAAGTTTCAAGGAGCTAGCACAAACCGTGTTTGATTTAGAGTTTCAAACACATCTATCTATATAGCAGAAAACAGAGTGAAACCTAAAAATTCAAAGTGCTACTGGAAACGAACGCTTGAACCAAGAAGAGTGAAAATTGGGCAGCCAAGTGGGCTTAGTGAACTGATCATTACCACCAAGTATCATCAAGATTTGGTGAAAAAAAGTTTGCTGAGATTTCAGCAAACTAGTAGTTTTTTGGAAACTTGGCAACTCCTTTCAAACCAAAGTGTTTTTCGCAAGTCTCTGCATGGGGTACTTCAAGAGGAAACAAACCATAGAGATGGAACGTAGAACTACTTCATTTTGTCAAGTTTCACGGAGCTAGCACAAACCGTGTTTGATTTAGAGTTTCAAACACATCTATCTATATATCAGAAAACAGAGTGAAACCTAAAAATTCAAAGTGTTACTGGAAACGAACGCTTGAACCTAGAAGAGTGAAAGTTGGGCAGCCAATTGGGATTAGTGAACTGATCATTACCACCAAGTATCATCAAGATTTGGTGAAAAAATGTTTGCTGAGATTTCAGCAAACTAGTAGTTTTTTGGAAGCTTGGCAACCCCTTTCAAACGAAAGTGTTTTTCGCCAGTCTCTGCATGGGGTGCTTCAAGAGGAAACAAACCATAGAGATAGAACTTAGAACTACTTCATTTGGTCAAGTTTCAAGGAGCTAGCACAAACCGTGTTTGATTTAGAATTCCAAACACAGCTATCTATGTAGGAGAAAACAGAGTGAAACCTAAAAATTCAAAGTGTTACTGGAAACGAACGCTTGAACCTAGAAGAGTGAAAGTTGGGCAGCCAATTGGGATTAGTGAACTGATCATTACCACCAAGTATCATCAAGATTTGGTGAAAAAATGTTTGCTGAGATTTCAGCAAACTAGTAGTTTTTTGGAAGCTTGGCAACCCCTTTCAACGAAAGTGTTTTTCGCCAGTCTCTGCATGGGGTACTTCAAGAGGAAACAAACCATAGAGATAGAACTTACAACTACTTCATTTTGTCAAGTTTCAAGGAGGTAGCACAAACCGTGTTTGATTTAGAGTTTCAAAGACATCTATCTATATAGCAGAAAACAGAGTGAAACCTAAAATTTCAAAGTGTTACTGGAAACGAACGCTTGAACCTAGAAGAGTAAAAATTGGGCAGCCAAGTGGGCTTAGTGAACTGATCATCACCACCAAGTATCATCAAGTTTTGTTGAAAAAATGTTTGCTGAGATTTCAGCAAACTAGTAGTTTTTTGGAAGGTTGGCAACCCCTTTAAAACGAAAGTGTTTTTCGCCAGTCTCTGCATGGGGTACTTCAAGAGGAAACAAACCATAGAGATAGAACATAGAACTACTTCATTTGGTCAAGTTTCAAGGAGCTAGCACAAACCGTGTTTGATTTAGAGTTTCAAACACATCTATCTATATAGCAGAAAACAGAGTGAAACCTAAAAATTCAAAGTGTTACTGGAAACGAACGCTTGAACCTAGAAGAGTGAAAATTTGGCAGCCAAGTGGGCTTAGTGAACTGATCATTACCACCAAGTATCATCAAGATTTGGTGAAAAAATGTTTGCTGAGATTTCAGCAAACTAGTAGTTTTTTGGAAGCTTGGCAACCCCTTTCAAACGAAAGTGTTTTTCGCCAGTCTCTGCATGGGGTGCTTCAAGAGGAAACAAACCATAGAGATAGAACTTAGAACTACTTCATTTGGTCAAGTTTCAAGGAGCTAGCACAAACAGTGTTTGATTTAGAATTCCAAACACAGCTATCTATGTAGGAGAAAACAGAGTGAAACCTAAAAATACAAACTGTTACTGGAAACGAATGCTTCAACCTAGAAAATAAAAATTGGGCAGCCAAGTGGGATTAGTGAACTGATCATTACCACCAAGTATCATCAAGATTTGGTGAAAAAATGTTTGCTGAGATTTCAGCAAACTAGTAGTTTTTCGGAAGCTTTTCAACCCCTTTCAAACGAAAGTGTTTTTCGCCAGTCTCTGCATGGGGTACTTCAAGAGGAAACAAACCATAGAGATAGAACTTAGAACTACTTCATTTGGTCAAGCTTCAAAAAGCTAGCACAAACCGTGTTTGATTTAGAGTTTCAAACACATCTATCTATATAGCAGAAAACAGAGTGAAACCTAAAAATTCAAAGTGTTACTGGAAACGAACGCTTGAACCTAGAAGAGTGAAAGTTGGGCAGCCAATTGGGATTAGTGAACTGATCATTACCACCAAGTATCATCAAGATTTGGTGAAAAAATGTTTGCTGAGATTTCAGCAAACTAGTAGTTTTTTGGAAGGTTGACAACCCCTTTAAAACGAAAGTGTTTTGCGCCAGTCTCTGCATGGGGTACTTCAAGAGGAAACAAACCATAGAGATAGAACTTAGAACTACTTCATTTGGTCAAGTTTCAAGGAGCTAGCACAAACCGTGTTTGATTTAGAGTTTCAAACACATCTATCTATATAGCAGAAAACAGAGTGAAACCTAAAAATTAAACCTGTTACTGGAAACGAACGCTTCAACCTAGAAGAATAAAAATTGGGCAGCCAAGTGGGATTAGTGAACTGATCATTACCACCAAGTATCATCAAGATTTGGTGAAAAAATGTTTGCTGAGATTTCAGCAAACTAGTAGTTTTTTGGAAGCTTGGCAACCCCTTTCAAACGAAAGTGTTTTTCGCCAGTCTCTGCATGGGGTACTTCAAGAGGAAACAAACCATAGAGATAGAACTTAGAACTACTTCATTTGGTCAAGCTTCAAAAAGCTAGCACAAACCGTGTTTGATTTAGAGTTTCAAAGACATCTATCTATATAGCAGAAAACAGAGTGAAACCTAAAAATTCAAAGTGTTACTGGAAAGGAACGCTTGAACCTAGAAGAGTGAAAGTTGGGCAGCCAATTGGGATTAGTGAACTGATCATTACCACCAAGTATCATCAAGATTTGGTGAAAAAATGTTTGCTGAGATTTCAGCAAACTAGTAGTTTTTTGGAAGGTTGGCAACTCCTTTAAAACAAAAGTGTTTTTCGCCAGTCTCTGCATGGGGTACTTCAAGAGGAAACAAACCATAGAGATAGAACATAGAACTACTTCATTTGGTCAAGTTTCAAGGAGCTAGCACAAACCGTGTTTGATTTAGAGTTTCAAACACATCTATCTATATAGCAGAAAACAGAGTGAAACCTAAAAATTCAAAGTGTTACTGGAAACGAACGCTTGAACCTAGAAGAGTGAAAATTTGGCAGCCAAGTGGGCTTAGTGAACTGATCATTACCACCAAGTATCATCAAGATTTGGTGAAAAAAATGTTTGCTGAGATTTCAGCAAACGAGTAGTTTTTTGGAAGCTTGGCAACCCCTTTCAAACGAAAGTGTTCTTCGCCAGTCTCTGCATGGGGTACTTGAAGAGGAAACAAACCATAGAGATAGAACTTAGAACTACTTCATTTTGTCAAGTTTCACGGAGCTAGCACAAACCGTGTTTGATTTAGAGTTTCAAACACATCTATCTATATAGCAGAAAACACAGTGAAACCTAAAAATTCAAAATGTTACTGGAAACGAACGCTTGAACCTAGAAGAGTGAAAGTTGGGCAGCCAAGTGGGCTTAGTGAACTGATCATTACCACCAAGTATCATCAAGAGTTGGTGAAAAAATGTTTGCTGAGATTTCAGCAAACTAGTAGTTTTTTGGAAGCTTGGCAACCCCTTTCAAACGAAAGTGTTTTTCGCCAGTCTCTGCATGGGGTGCTTCAAGAGGAAACAAACCATAAAGATAGAACTTAGAACTACTTCATTTGGTCAAGTTTCAAGGAGCTAGCACAAACCGTGTTTGATTTAGAATTCCAAACACAGCTATCTATGTAGGAGAAAACAGAGTGAAACCTAAAAATACAAACTGTTACTGGTAACGAATGCTTCAACCTAGAAGAATAAAAATTGGGCAGCCAAGTGGGATTAGTGAACTGATCATTACCACCAAGTATCATCAAGATTTGGTGAAAAAATGTTTGCTGAGATTTCAGCAAACTAGTAGTTTTTTGGAAGCTTGGCAACCCCTTTCAAACGAAAGTGTTTTTCGCCAGTCTCTGCATGGGGTACTTCAAGAGGAAACAAACCATAGAGATAGAACTTAGAACTACTTCATTTGGTCAAGCTTCAAAAAGCTAGCACAAACCGTGTTTGATTTAGAGTTTCAAAGACATCTATCTATATAGCAGAAAACAGAGTGAAACCTAAAAATTCAAAGTGTTACTGGAAACGAACGCTTGAACCTAGAAGAGTGAAAGTTGGGCAGCCAATTGGGATTAGTGAACTGATCATTACCACCAAGTATCATCAAGATTTGGTGAAAAAATGTTTGCTGAGATTTAAGCAAACTAGTAGTTTTTTGGAAGCTTGGCAACCCCTTTCAAACGAAAGTGTTTTTCGCCAGTCTCTGCATGGGGTGCTTCAAGAGGAAACAAACCATATATATAAAACTTAGAACTACTTCATTTGGTCAAGTTTCAAGACCGTGTTTGATTTAGAATTCCAAACACAGCTATCTATGTAGGAGAAAACAGAGTGAAACCTAAAAATACAAACTGTTACTGGAAACGAATGCTTCAACCTAGAAGAATAAAATTTGGGCAGCCAAGTGGGATTAGTGAACTGATCATTACCACCAAGTATCATCAAGATTTGGTGAAAAAATGTTTGCTGAGATTTCAGCAAACTAGTAGTTTTTTGGAAGCTTGGCAACCCCTTTCAAACGAAAGTGTTTTTCGCCAGTCTCTGCATGGGGTACTTCAAGAGGAAACAAACCATAGAGATAGAACTTAGAACTACTTCATTTGTTCAAGTTTCAAAAAGCTAGCACAAACCGTGTTTGATTTAGAGTTTCAAAGACATCTATCTATATAGCAGAAAACAGAGTGAAACCTAAAAATTCAAAGTGTTACTGGAAACGAACGCTTGAACCTAGAAGAGTGAAAGTTGGGCAGCCAAGTGGGATTAGTGAACTGATCATTACCACCAAGTATCATCAATATTTGGTGAAAAAATGTTTGCTGAGATTTCAGCAAACTAGTAGTTTTTTGGATGCTTGGCAACCCCTTTCAAAGAAAGTGTTCTTCGCCAGTCTCTGCATGGGGTACTTCAGGAGGAAACAAACCGTAGAGATAGAACTTAGAACTACTTCATTTTGTCACGTTTCAAGGAGCTAGCACAAACCGTGTTTGATTTATACTTTCAAACACATCTATCTATATAGCAGAAAACAGAGTGAAACCTAAAAATTCAAACTGTTACTGGAAACGAACGCTTGAACCTAGAAGAGTGAAAGTTGGGCAGCCAAGTGGGATTAGTGAACTGATCATTACCACCAAGTATCATCAATATTTGGTGAAAAAATGTTTGCTGAGATTTCAGCAAACTAGTAGTTTTTTGGAAGCTTGGCAACCCCTTTCAAACGAAAGTGTTTTTCGCCAGTCTCTGCATGGGGTACTTCAGGAGGAAACAAACCATAGAGATAGAACGTAGAACTACTTCATTTTGTCAAGTTTCACGGAGCTAGCACAAACCGTGTTTGACTTAGAGTTTCAAACACATCTATCTATATAGCAGAAAACAGAGTGAAACCTAAAAATTCAAAGTGTTACTGGAAACGAACGCTTGAACCTAGAAGAGTGAAAGTTGGGCAGCCAAGTGGGCTTAGTGAACTGATCATTACCACCAAGTATCATCAAGATTTGGTGAAAAAATGTTTGCTGAGATTTCAGCAAACTAGTAGTTTTTTGGAAGCTTGGCAACCCCTTTCAAACGAAAGTGTTCTTCGCCAGTCTCTGCATGGGGTACTTCAAGAGGAAACAAACCATAGAGATAGAACTTAGAACTACTTCATTTTGTCAAGTTTCACGGAGCTAGCACAAACCGTGTTTGATTTAGAGTTTCAAACACATCTATCTATATAGCAGAAAACAGAGTGAAACCTAAAAATTCAAACTGTTACTGGAAACGAACGCTTGAACCTAGAAGAGTGAAAGTTGGGCAGCCAAGTGGGATTAGTGAACTGATCATTACCACCAAGTATCATCAATATTTGGTGAAAAAATGTTTGCTGAGATTTCAGCAAACTAGTAGTTTTTTGGAAGCTTGGCAACCCCTTTCAAACGAAAGTGTTCTTCGCCAGTCTCTGCATGGGGTACTTCAAGAGGAAACAAACCATAGAGATAGAACTTAGAACTACTTCATTTTGTCAAGTTTCAAGGAGCTAGCACAAACCGTGTTTGATTTAGAGTTTCAAACACATCTATCTATATAGCAGAAAACAGAGTGAAACCTAAAAATTCAAACTGTTACTGGAAACGAATGCTTGAACCTAGAAGAGTGAAAGTTGGGCAGCCAAGTGGGATTAGTGAACTGATCATTACCACCAAGTATCATCAAGATTTGGTGAAAAAATGTTTGCTGAGATTTCAGCAAACTAGTAGTTTTTTGGAAGCTTGGCAACCCCTTTCAAAGAAAGTGTTCTTCGCCAGTCTCTGCATGGGGTACTTCAGGAGGAAACAAACCGTAGAGATAGAACATAGAACTACTTCATTTTGTCACGTTTCAAGGAGCTAGCACAAACCGTGTTTGATTTATACTTTCAAACACATCTATCTATATAGCAGAAAACAGAGTGAAACCTAAAAATTCAAAGTGTTACTGGAAACGAACGCTTGAACCTAGAAGAGTGAAAATTGGGCAGCCAAGTGGGCTTAGTGAACTGATCATTACCACCAAGTATCATCAAGATTTGGTGAAAAAATGGTTGCTGAGATTTCAGCAAACTAGTAGTTTTTTGGAAGCTTGGCAACCCCTTTCAAACGAAAGTGTTCTTTGCCAGTCTCTGCATGGGGTACTTCAAGAGGAAACAAACCATAGAGATAGAACTTAGAACTACTTCATTTTGTCAAGTTTCACGGAGCTAGCACAAACCGTGTTTGATTTTGAGTTTCAAACACATCTATCTATATAGCAGAAAACAGAGTGAAACCTAAAAATTCAAAGTGTTACTGGAAACGAACGCTTGAACCTAGAAGATTGAAAGTTGGGCAGCCAAGTGGGATTAGTGAACTGATCATTACCACCAAGTATCATCAAGATTTGGTGAAAAATTTTGCTGAGATTTCAGCAAACGAGTAGTTTCTTGGAAGCTTGGCAACCCCTTTCAAACGAAAGTGTTCTTCGCCAGTCTGCATGGGGTACTTCAAGAGGAAACAAACCATAGAGATAGAACTTAGAACTTCTTCATTTTGTCAAGTTTCACGGAGCTAGCACAAACCGTGTTTGATTTAGAGTTTCAAACACATCTATCTATATAGCAGAAAACAGAGTGAAACCTAAAAATTCAAAGTGTTACTGGAAACGAACGCTTGAACCTAGAAGATTGAAAGTTGGGCAGCCAAGTGGGATTAGTGAACTGATCATTACCACCAAGTATCATCAAGATTTGGTGAAAAAATGTTTGCTGAGATTTCAGCAAACTAGTAGTTTTTTGGAAGCTTGGCAACCCCTTTAAAACGAAAGTGTTTTTCGCCAGTCTCTGCATGGGATACTTCAAGAGGAAACAAACCATAGAGATAGAACTTAGAACTACTTCATTTGGTCAAGTTTCAAGGAGCTAGCACAAACCGTGTTTGATTTATAGTTTCAAACACATCTATCTATATAGGAGAAAACAGAGTGAAACCTAAAAATTCAAAGTGTTACTGGAAACGAACGCTTGAACCTAGAAGAGTGAAAATTGGGCAGCCAAGTGTTCTTAGTGAACTGATCATTACCACCAAGTATCATCAAGATTTGGTGAAAAAATGGTTGCTGAGATTTCAGCAAACTAGCAGTTTTTTGGAAGCTTGGCAACCCCTTTCAAACGAAAGTGTTCTTTGCCAGTCTCTGCATGGGGTACTTCAAGAGGAAACAAACCATAGAGATAGAACTTAGAACTACTTCATTTTGTCAAGTTTCACGGAGCTAGCACAAACCGTGTTTGATTTAGAGTTTCAAACACATCTATCTATATAGGAGAAAACAGAGTGAAACCTAAAAATTCAAACTGTTACTGGAAACGAACGCTTGAACCTAGAAGAGTGAAAGTTGGGCAGCCAAGTGGGATTAGTGAACTGATCATTACCACCAAGTATCATCAAGATTTGGTGAAAAAATGTTTGCTGAGATTTCAGCAAACTAGTAGTTTTTTGGAAGCTTGGCAACCCCTTTAAAACGAAAGTGTTTTTCGCCAGTCTCTGCATGGGGTACTTCAAGAGGAAACAAACCATAGAGATAGAACTTAGAACTACTTCATTTGGTCAAGTTTCAAGGAGGTAGCACAAACCGTGTTTGATTTAGAGTTTCAAACACATCTATCTATATAGCAGAAAACAGAGTGAAACCTAAAAATTCAAACTGTTACTGGAAACGAACGCTTGAATCTAGAAGAGTGAAAGTTGGGCAGCCAAGTGGGCTTAGTGAACTGATCATTACCACCAAGTATCATCAATATTTGGTGAAAAAATGTTTGCTGAGATTTCAGCAAACTAGTAGTTTTTTGGAAGCTTGGCAACCCCTTTCAAACGAAAGTGTTTTTCGCCAGTCTCTGCATGGGGTACTTCAGGAGGAAACAAACCATAGAGATAGAACGTAGAACTACTTCATTTTGTCAAGTTTCACGGAGCTAGCACAAACCGTGTTTGATTTAGAGTTTCAAACACATCTATCTATATAGCAGAAAACAGAGTGAAACCTAAAAATTCAAAGTGTTACTGGAAACGAACGCTTGAACCTAGAAGAGTGAAAGTTGGGCAGCCAAGTGGGCTTAGTGAACTGATCATTACCACCAAGTATCATCAAGATTTGGTGAAAAAATGTTTGCTGAGATTTCAGCAAACGAGTAGTTTTTTGGAAGCTTGGCAACCCCTTTAAAACGAAAGTGTTTTTCGCCAGTCTCTGCATGGGGTACTTCAAGAGGAAACAAACCATAGAGATAGAACTTAGAACTACTTCATTTGGTCAAGTTTCAAGGAGCTAGCACAAACCGTGTTTGATTTAGAGTTTCAAACACATCTATCTATATAGCAGAAAACAGAGTGAAACCTAAAAATTCAAAGTGTTACTGGAAACGAACGCTTGAACCTAGAAGAGTGAAAATTGGGCAGCCAAGTGGGCTTAGTGAACTGATCATTACCACCAAGTATCATCAAGATTTGGTGAAAAAATGGTTGCTGAGATTTCAGCAAACTAGTAGTTTTTTGGAAGCTTGGCAACCCCTTTCAAACGAAAGTGTTCTTCGCCAGTCTCTGCATGGGGTACTTCAAGAGGAAACAAACCATAGAGATAGAACGTAGAACTACTTCATTTTGTCAAGTTTCACGGAGCTAGCACAAACCGTGTTTGATTTAGAGTTTCAAACACATCTATCTATATAGCAGAAAACAGAGTGAAACCTAAAAATTCAAAGTGTTACTGGAAACGAACGCTTGAACCTAGAAGAGTGAAAGTTGGGCAGCCAAGTGGGATTAGTGAACTGATCATTACCACCAAGTATCATCAATATTTGGTGAAAAAATGTTTGCTGAGATTTCAGCAAACTAGTAGTTTTTTGGATGCTTGGCAACCCCTTTCAAAGAAAGTGTTCTTCGCCAGTCTCTGCATGGGGTACTTCAGGAGGAAACAAACCGTAGAGATAGAACTTAGAACTACTTCATTTTGTCACGTTTCAAGGAGCTAGCACAAACCATGTTTGATTTATACTTTCAAACACATCTATCTATATAGCAGAAAACAGAGTGAAACCTAAAAATTCAAACTGTTACTGGAAACGAACGCTTGAACCTAGAAGAGTGAAAGTTGGGCAGCCAAGTGGGATTAGTGAACTGATCATTACCACCAAGTATCATCAATATTTGGTGAAAAAATGTTTGCTGAGATTTCAGCAAACTAGTAGTTTTTTGGAAGCTTGGCAACCCCTTTCAAACGAAAGTGTTTTTCGCCAGTCTCTGCATGGGGTACTTCAGGAGGAAACAAACCATAGTGATAGAACGTAGAACTACTTCATTTTGTCAAGTTTCACGGAGCTAGCACAAACCGTGTTTGATTTATACTTTCAAACACATCTATCTATATAGCAGAAAACAGAGTGAAACCTAAAAATTCAAAGTGTTACTGGAAACGAACGCTTGAACCTAGAAGAGTGAAAATTGGGCAGCCAAGTGGGCTTAGTGAACTGATCATTACCACCAAGTATCATAAAGATTTGGTGAAAAAATGGTTGCTGAGATTTCAGCAAACTAGTAGTTTTTTGGAAGCTTGGCAACCCCTTTCAAACGAAAGTGTTCTTTGCCAGTCTCTGCATGGGGTACTTCAAGAGGAAACAAACCATAGAGATAGAACTTAGAACTACTTCATTTTGTCAAGTTTCACGGAGCTAGCACAAACCGTGTTTGATTTTGAGTTTCAAACACATCTATCTATATAGCAGAAAACAGAGTGAAACCTAAAAATTCAAAGTGTTACTGGAAACGAACGCTTGAACCTAGAAGATTGAAAGTTGGGCAGCCAAGTGGGATTAGTGAACTGATCATTACCACCAAGTATCATCAAGATTTGGTGAAAAATTTTTGCTGAGATTTCAGCAAAACGAGTAGTTTCTTGGAAGCTTGGCAACCCCTTTCAAACGAAAGTGTTCTTCGCCAGTCTCTGCTTGGGGTACTTCAAGAGGAAACAAACCATAGAGATAGAACTTAGAACTACTTCATTTTGTCAAGTTTCACGGAGCTAGCACAAACCGTGTTTGATTTAGAGTTTCAAACACATCTATCTATATAGCAGAAAACAGAGTGAAACCTAAAAATTCAAACTGTTACTGGAAACGAACCCTTGAACCTAGAAGATTGAAAGTTGGGCAGCCAAGTGGGATTAGTGAACTGATCATTACCACCAAGTATCATCAAGATTTGGTGAAAAAATGTTTGCTGAGATTTCAGCAAACTAGTAGTTTTTTGGAAGCTTGGCAACCCCTTTAAAACGAAAGTGTTTTTCGCCAGTCTCTGCATGGGATACTTCAAGAGGAAACAAACCATAGAGATAGAACTTAGAACTACTTCATTTGGTCAAGTTTCAAGGAGCTAGCACAAACCGTGTTTGATTTAGAGTTTCAAACACATCTATCTATATAGGAGAAAACAGAGTGAAACCTAAAAATTCAAAGTGTTACTGGAAACGAACGCTTGAACCTAGAAGAGTGAAAATTGGGCAGCCAAGTGTTCTTAGTGAACTGATCATTACCACCAAGTATCATCAAGATTTGGTGAAAAAATGGTTGCTGAGATTTCAGCAAACTAGCAGTTTTTTGGAAGCTTGGCAACCCGTTTCAAACGAAAGTGTTCTTTGCCAGTCTCTGCATGGGGTACTTCAAGAGGAAACAAACCATAGAGATAGAACTTAGAACTACTTCATTTTGTCAAGTTTCACGGAGCTAGCACAAACCGTGTTTGATTTAGAGTTTCAAACACATCTATCTATATAGCAGAAAACAGAGTGAAACCTAAAAATTCAAACTGTTACTGGAAACGAACGCTTGAACCTAGAAGAGTGAAAGTTGGGCAGCCAAGTGGGATTAGTGAACTGATCATTACCACCAAGTATCATCAATATTTGGTGAAAAAATGTTTGCTGAGATTTCAGCAAACTAGTAGTTTTTTGGAAGCTTGGCAACCCCTTTCAAACGAAAGTGTTCTTCGCCAGTCTCTGCATGGGGTACTTCAAGAGGAAACAAACCATAGAGATAGAACTGAGAACTACTTCATTTTGTCAAGTTTCAAGGAGCTAGCACAAACCGTGTTTGATTTAGAGTTTCAAACACATCTATCTATATAGCAGAAAACAGAGTGAAACCTAAAAATTCAAACTGTTACTGGAAACGAACGCTTGAACCTAGAAGAGTGAAAGTTGGGCAGCCAAGTGGGATTAGTGAACTGATCATTACCACCAAGTATCATCAAGATTTGGTGAAAAAATGTTTGCTGAGATTTCAGCAAACTAGTAGTTTTTTGGAAGCTTGGCAACCCCTTTAAAACGAAAGTGTTTTTCGCCAGTCTCTGCATGGGGTACTTCAGGAGGAAACAAACCATAGAGATAGAACTTAGAACTACTTCATTTGGTCAAGTTTCAAGGAGCTAGCACAAACCGTGTTTGATTTAGAGTTTCAAACACATCTATCTATATAGCAGAAAACAGAGTGAAACCTAAAAATTCATAGTGTTACTGGAAACGAACGCTTGAACCTAGAAGAGTGAAAATTGGGCAGCCAAGTGGGCTTAGTGAACTGATCATTACCACCAAGTATCATCAAGATTTGGTGAAAAAATGGTTGCTGAGATTTCAGCAAACTAGTAGTTTTTTGGAAACTTGGCAACCCCTTTTAAACGAAAGTGTTCTTTGCCAGTCTCTGCATGGGGTACTTCAAGAGGAAACAAACCATAGAGATAGAAATTAGAACTACTTCATTTTGTCAAGTTTCACGGAGCTAGCACAAACCGTGTTTGATTTAGAGTTTCAAACACATCTATCTATATAGCAGAAAACAGAGTGAAACCAAAAATTCAAAGTGTTACTGGAAACGAACGCTTGAACCTAGAAGAGTGAAAGTTGGGCAGCCAAGTGGGATTAGTGAACTGATCATTACCACCAAGTATCATCAATATTTGGTGAAAAAATGTTTGCTGAGATTTCAGCAAACTAGTAGTTTTTTGGATGCTTGGCAACCCCTTTCAAAGAAAGTGTTCTTCGCCAGTCTCTGCATGGGGTACTTCAGGAGGAAACAAACCGTAGAGATAGAACTTAGAACTACTTCATTTTGTCACGTTTCAAGGAGCTAGCACAAACCGTGTTTGATTTATACTTTCAAACACATCTATCTATATAGCAGAAAACAGAGTGAAACCTAAAAATTCAAAGTGTTACTGGAAACGAACGCTTGAACCTAGAACAGTGAAAGTTGGGCAGCCAAGTGGGATTAGTGAACTGATCATTACCACCAAGTATCATCAATATTTGGTGAAAAAATGTTTGCTGAGATTTCAGCAAACTAGTAGTTTTTTGAAAGCTTGGCAACCCCTTTCAAACGAAAGTGTTCTTCGCCAGTCTCTGCATGGGGTACTTCAAGAGGAAACAAACCATAGAGATAGAACGTAGAACTACTTCATTTTGTCAAGTTTCACGGAGCTAGCACAAACCGTGTTTGATTTAGAGTTTCAAACACATCTATCTATATAGCAGAAAACAGAGTGAAACCTAAAAATTCAAAGTGTTACTGGAAACGAACGCTTGAACCTAGAAGAGTGAAAGTTGGGCAGCCAAGTGGGATTAGTGAACTGATCATTACCACCAAGTATCATCAATATTTGGTGAAAAAATGTTTGCTGAGATTTCAGCAAACTAGTAGTTTTTTGGATGCTTGGCAACCCCTTTCAAAGAAAGTGTTCTTCGCCAGTCTCTGCATGGGGTACTTCAGGAGGAAACAAACCGTAGAGATAGAACTTAGAACTACTTCATTTTGTCACGTTTCAAGGAGCTAGCACAAACCGTGTTTGATTTATACTTTCAAACACATCTATCTATATAGCAGAAAACAGAGTGAAACCTAAAAATTCAAACTGTTACTGGAAACGAACGCTTGAACCTAGAAGAGTGAAAGTTGGGCAGCCAAGTGGGATTAGTGAACTGATCATTACCACCAAGTATCATCAATATTTGGTGAAAAAATGTTTGCTGAGATTTCAGCAAACTAGTAGTTTTTTGGAAGCTTGGCAACCCCTTTCAAACGAAAGTGTTCTTCGCCAGTCTCTGCATGGGGTACTTCAAGAGGAAACAAACCATAGAGATAGAACTTAGAACTACTTCATTTTGTCAAGTTTCAAGGAGCTAGCACAAACCGTGTTTGATTTAGAGTTTCAAACACATCTATCTATATAGCAGAAAACAGAGTGAAACCTAAAAATTCAAACTGTTACTGGAAACGAACGCTTGAACCTAGAAGAGTGAAAGTTGGGCAGCCAAGTGGGCTTAGTGAACTGATCATTACCACCAAGTATCATCAAGATTTGGTGAAAAAATGGTTGCTGAGATTTCAGCAAACTAGTAGTTTTTTGGAAGCTTGGCAACCCCTTTCAAACGAAAGTGTTCTTCGCCAGTCTCTGCATGGGGTACTTCAAGAGGAAACAAACCATAGAGATAGAACTTAGAACTACTTCATTTTGTCAAGTTTCACGGAGCTAGCACAAACCGTGTTTGATTTAGAGTTTCAAACACATCTATCTATATAGCAGAAAACAGAGTGAAACCTAAAAATTCAAACTGTTACTGGAAACGAACGCTTGAACCTAGAAGAGTGAAAGTTGGGCAGCCAAGTGGGATTAGTGAACTGATCATTACCACCAAGTATCATCAATATTTGGTGAAAAAATGTTTGCTGAGATTTCAGCAAACTAGTAGTTTTTTGGAAGCTTGGCAACCCCTTTCAAACGAAAGTGTTCTTCGCCAGTCTCTGCATGGGGTACTTCAAGAGGAAACAAACCATAGAGATAGAACTTAGAACTACTTCATTTTGTCAAGTTTCAAGGAGCTAGCACAAACCGTGTTTGATTTAGAGTTTCAAACACATCTATCTATATAGCAGAAAACAGAGTGAAACCTAAAAATTCAAACTGTTACTGGAAACGAACGCTTGAACCTAGAAGAGTGAAAGTTGGGCAGCCAAGTGGGATTAGTGAACTGATCATTACCACCAAGTATCATCAAGATTTGGTGAAAAAATGTTTGCTGAGATTTCAGCAAACTAGTAGTTTTTTGGAAGCTTGGCAACCCCTTTCAAAGAAAGTGTTCTTTGCCAGTCTCTGCATGGGGTACTTCAGGAGGAAACAAACCGTAGAGATAGAACATAGAACTACTTCATTTTGTCAAGTTTCACGGAGCTAGCACAAACCGTGTTTGATTTTGAGTTTCAAACACATCTATCTATATAGCAGAAAACAGAGTGAAACCTAAAAATTCAAAGTGTTACTGGAAACGAACGCTTGAACCTAGAAGATTGAAAGTTGGGCAGCCAAGTGGGATTAGTGAACTGATCATTACCACCAAGTATCATCAAGATTTGGTGAAAAATTTTTGCTGAGATTTCAGCAAACGAGTAGTTTCTTGGAAGCTTGGCAACCCCTTTCAAACGAAAGTGTTCTTCGCCAGTCTCTGCATGGGGTACTTCAAGAGGAAACAAACCATAGAGATAGAACTTAGAACTACTTCATTTTGTCAAGTTTCACGGAGCTAGCACAAACCGTGTTTGATTTAGAGTTTCAAACACATCTATCTATATAGCAGAAAACAGAGTGAAACCTAAAAATTCAAACTGTTACTGGAAACGAACGCTTGAACCTAGAAGATTGAAAGTTGGGCAGCCAAGTGGGATTAGTGAACTGATCATTAGTACCAAGTATCATCAAGATTTGGTGAAAAAATGTTTGCTGAGATTTCAGCAAACTAGTAGTTTTTTGGAAGCTTGGCAACCCCTTTAAAACGACAGTGTTTTTCGCCAGTCTCTGCATGGGATACTTCAAGAGGAAACAAACCATAGAGATAGAACTTAGAACTACTTCATTTGGTCAAGTTTCAAGGAGCTAGCACAAACCGTGTTTGATTTAGAGTTTCAAACACATCTATCTATATAGGAGAAAACAGAGTGAAACCTAAAAATTCAAAGTGTTACTGGAAACGAACGCTTGAACCTAGAAGAGTGAAAATTGGGCAGCCAAGTGTTCTTAGTGAACTGATCATTACCACCAAGTATCATCAAGATTTGGTGAAAAAATGGTTGCTGAGATTTCAGCAAACTAGCAGTTTTTTGGAAGCTTGGCAACCCCTTTCAAACGAAAGTGTTCTTTGCCAGTCTCTGCATGGGGTACTTCAAGAGGAAACAAACCATAGAGATAGAACTTAGAACTACTTCATTTTGTCAAGTTTCACGGAGCTAGCACAAACCGTGTTTGATTTAGAGTTTCAAACACATCTATCTATATAGCAGAAAACAGAGTGAAACCTAAAAATTCAAACTGTTACTGGAAACGAACGCTTGAACCTAGAAGATTGAAAGTTGGGCAGCCAAGTGGGATTAGTGAACTGATCATTACCACCAAGTATCATCAAGATTTGGTGAAAAAATGGTTGCTGAGATTTCAGCAAACTAGCAGTTTTTTGGAAGCTTGGCAACCCCTTTCAAACGAAAGTGTTCTTTGCCAGTCTCTGCATGGGGTACTTCAAGAGGAAACAAACCATAGAGATAGAACTTAGAACTACTTCATTTTGTCAAGTTTCACGGAGCTAGCACAAACCGTGTTTGATTTAGAGTTTCAAACACATCTATCTATATAGCAGAAAACAGAGTGAAACCTAAAAATTCAAACTGTTACTGGAAACGAACGCTTGAACCTAGAAGATTGAAAGTTGGGCAGCCAAGTGGGATTAGTGAACTGATCATTACCACCAAGTATCATCAAGATTTGGTGAAAAAATGTTTGCTGAGATTTCAGCAAACTAGTAGTTTTTTGGAAGCTTGGCAACCCCTTTAAAACGAAAGTGTTTTTCGCCAGTCTCTGCATGGGGTACTTCAGGAGGAAACAAACCATAGAGATAGAACTTAGAACTACTTCATTTGGTCAAGTTTCAAGGAGCTAGCACAAACCGTGTTTGATTTAGAGTTTCAAACACATCTATCTATATAGCAGAAAACAGAGTGAAACCTAAAAATTCAAACTGTTACTGGAAACGAACGCTTGAACCTAGAAGAGTGAAAGTTGGGCAGCCAAGTGGGATTAGTGAACTGATCATTACCACCAAGTATCATCAATATTTGGTGAAAAAATGTTTGCTGAGATTTCAGCAAACTAGTAGTTTTTTGGAAGCTTGGCAACCCCTTTCAAACGAAAGTGTTCTTCGCCAGTCTCTGCATGGGGTACTTCAAGAGGAAACAAACCATAGAGATAGAACTTAGAACTACTTCATTTTGTCAAGTTTCAAAGAGCTAGCACAAACCGTGTTTGATTTAGAGTTTCAAACACATCTATCTATATAGCAGAAAACAGAGTGAAACCTAAAAATTCAAACTGTTACTGGAAACGAACGCTTGAACCTAGAAGAGTGAAAGTTGGGCAGCCAAGTGGGATTAGTGAACTGATCATTACCACCAAGTATCATCAAGATTTGGTGAAAAAATGTTTGCTGAGATTTCAGCAAACTAGTAGTTTTTTGGAAGCTTGGCAACCCCTTTCAAAGAAAGTGTTCTTCGCCAGTCTCTGCATGGGGTACTTCAGGAGGAAACAAACCGTAGAGATAGAAATTAGAACTACTTCATTTGGTCAAGTTTCAAGGAGCTAGCACAAACCGTGTTTGATTTAGAGTTTCAAACACATCTATCTATATAGCAGAAAACAGAGTGAAACCTAAAAATTCAAACTGTTACTGGAAACGAACGCTTGAACCTAGAAGAGTGAAAGTTGGGCAGCCAAGTGGGATTAGTGAACTGATCATTACCACCAAGTATCATCAATATTTGGTGAAAAAATGTTTGCTGAGATTTCAGCAAACTAGTAGTTTTTTGGAAGCTTGGCAACCCCTTTAAAACGAAAGTGTTTTTCGCCAGTCTCTGCATGGGGTACTTCAGGAGGAAACAAACCATAGAGATAGAACTTAGAACTACTTCATTTGGTCAAGTTTCAAGGAGCTAGCACAAACCGTGTTTGATTTAGAGTTTCAAACACATCTATCTATATAGCAGAAAACAGAGTGAAACCTAAAAATTCAAACTGTTACTGGAAACGAACGCTTGAACCTAGAGGAGTGAAAGTTGGGCAGCCAAGTGGGATTAGTGAACTGATCATTACCACCAAGTATCATCAAGATTTGGTGAAAAAATGTTTGCTGAGATTTCAGCAAACTAGTAGTTTTTTGGAAGCTTGGCAACCCCTTTCAAACGAAAGTGTTCTTCGCCAGTCTCTGCATGGGGTACTTCAAGAGGAAACAAACCATAGAGATAGAACTTAGAACTACTTCATTTTGTCAAGTTTCACGGAGCTAGCACAAACCGTGTTTGATTTAGAGTTTCAAACACATCTATCTATATAGCAGAAAACAGAGTGAAACCTAAAAATTCAAAGTGTTACTGGAAACGAACGCTTGAACCTAGAACAGTGAAAGTTGGGCAGCCA